>NC_073745.1:195556963-195864445 GCF_029784135.1 Toxorhynchites rutilus septentrionalis | reverse complement strand
AGCAGCCAATCACACAGAAGGAGTAGCTTGAGGTGCTGGTGAAAAACTTCATTTTCACTGGTGAAAAACTTCTTTTCGTACTCATAATGGAAGACGAGACGTACTTGATGCTAGAATTCAACGGGTACATTACGTTCACCAGGTGAGCGATGACGTCGATTATATCATCTACATCAAGTTCTCGAAGAAGGCTCTTCTCTGACAGACGTGAAGGGAATGTCCAAGCCGCTCTTCTTTCGAGTCATATGGTGAACGGGGAGACATATAGTATGAAGTGTATAGTGGAAGTTGCGAAGGTGATGTGGTCTTGATACCGAACCTGGGATCAGCCAATTATGTCAAAAGATCATTGGAGGATGGATCGGCTGGAGATAAACATTGTCGCAAAGACCGCCAACCTTCCCAACATTACCCAGCTGCGACCGATAGAAAACTTTTGGGCGAATGGCCAAAATGGAGAAACAGTCGACCACCAAAGTCACGAAAAGGTAAGTAAAAGAACACTCCGACATACATCTTTTCATCGGTCATGGTTGAGGTTCCGGCCAACTTCCGTAAGACCGCTCAGCATTTCACTTACGATACTTCATCAAACAACCCTGCCTCTTCCTGTCGAGTATTCTCTTTGCAAATTTCTTTCAGGAAGTATATACCACATTTTCCAAAGAAAATCACGATCGGAACTACTTTTCATTTTTACCGGAATATCCAAATGACATATCGGTAAACTATCTTTCACAACAAGAAATATGCCATGCGCAAAAAAAATTAGACGGAACAAAAGAACCAGGACCTGTCGGAATAGCACCTATATTCCTAAAGAACCTGGCTGAGGAACTCACCCTTCCCTTACATTGCATTTTCAATATGTCACCATTCCCAGAAAAATGGAAACAATCTTTTTTGGTACCTATCTTTAAATCAGGCGCTAAATCTGACGTACGTAATTATCGTGGAATTGCCATTATCTCTTGCATTCCTAAACTATTCGAAGCAATAGTCAACGAAAAAGTCTTCCAACAAGTAAAGAATAGAATTACGTGTATGCAACATGGCTTCTTCAAAGGCCGTTCAACTGCAACTAATCTGTTGGCTTTTGTGACTTTTATTTTGAATGCAATGGAAAATGGCAAACACGTAGAAGCTCTTTACACTGACTTCAGTAAAGCATTTGACCACATCGACATTGCATTACTACTCTTCAAATTGCAGAAAATTGGAATGGAACAAAGACTCTTAAACTGGCTCAATTCTTATCTAACAAACCGTGAACAAATTGTTCATTTTCAGAATTCTCTTTCAAATCCAGTAAAAGTCACTTCGGGGGTCCCACAAGGCTCTCATCTTGGTCCTCTTCTTTTTATTCTGTACGTTAATGACATCTCCTTCGTTCTCGAGCGTATCAATGTACTTGTCTATGCCGACGACATGAAGCTTTTCGCGGAAATTGGAAATGAAAACGACATCGAAGCATTTCGAAACGAAATACATGTATTCCATACTTGGTGTGATAAAAATCTACTAAAACTGAATGCGAAAAAGTGCAACTCTATAACATTTAGCAGAAAAAAACATGTACCAAATATTGTAATATGTCTTGGAAATCAAAATGTAGAAAAATGTGAAATAGTTAGAGATCTAGGCGTCGTCCTGGACTGTAAACTCACATTCATAGAACACTACAACTCTGTAATAAATAAGGCGAATAGTGTGTTAAGTTTTGTCAAACGCTTCTCACATAACTTCCAGGACCATACACAATAAAACTTTTATATATTACATATGTAAGGCCTATTCTGGAATACTGTAACATCGTTTGGAACCCGTATATGGTCGTACATGAAGAACGCATTGGATCAGTCCAGAAAAGGTTTCTTTTATTTGCACTTCGTAAACTCAACTGGACCTCATTTCTACTTCCTTCATATGAAGCTGCATGCTCATAAACATCCAAACACTAAAAGAATGCCGTGAATTTGCAATGCTTTCTTTTGTTAATGACCTAATTTCGCAACGAGTACAGTCAGCTGAATTACTAGAAAAACTAAATTTCTATGTACCTGGGCGTCAACTAGGGATTGTTAACCGGTTTTACCGGTAATACCGTGTCATTTTCCATTACCGAATTACCGGTAATTTAACAATCATTAACCGGTAATTTCGGTAATTTTCATTTTTACACCATAAATAATATTTGTCTTTATGCCGCTTTGAAATATGACTCGAGAATCAAAATAGGATCGGAAAATCACAACCGACAGTGTTCCGCCGATTCTACGACCTCCGAACTTCAGTTCAAAAATCGCTGCTCGATCTGAAAACGAAACACACGATAAGTTCCAGCGATGAAGAACTGACAGCGATAAAGGAATAGGTTGATGCCCTGGAATCAGTTCTGGTCGCTGTTAAACTGCTGTTGCGGAAGAAATGCAGCTTTATGAAGCTTACGTCAGATTGCAATTTGTACTAGAACAGCTATCGGAGCAACCATCAGAAATTTCGAAGCAGCTGCTTGAACCCCTGATTGGAAGGATTGCAGAAAGACGTTTCGTATACCCAGATTTATTCCCATATATGAATAATCATTTTACTCGAGGTCGTGACACAGTTAATGATGACTTTGATGTCTTCTATCAAACCTCGCGGACTGCATTGATCAAACAGGCATTTGAAACAGGGTTTCGAAATCTACTAAAAAATCTGTCTTATACAGATTTTTTTAGACTTTTTAAAACCCAGAATCTGTAGATACAGATTACAGATTTTCAGGATTTCATACAGAATTTACAGATTTTTAAAGATAAGGTTCCAATTTTATACAACAATTATTTTTATTCAATGAATTTGAATAATTTTGTCCGATCACTTCACGAAAATTCTCCATTTCGAGAGCTCATTTCTTGATGAATTTACGAGATGTCGATATATATAATGCAATCGATTTGAACACTCCCTAATCATCTAATACTGTATAGATAATTATAAAATTGCCAAATGTTCTTAAATGGCGTTGCAGTGAGAACTTATAATGTTTCAAACATTTGTTCAGATTGCCAGGCGTTTCTTTAACTCGGAACAATCGGTATAGTCAATGTTAGAAACAGGCATTGCGGTCTACACAAATGAGGCAGCCAACGTGGTTAGGGATTCTAACAATCCGAACATTGAAAACTATTCCTTTAGAGAAAATTGAAAATTCGGACTCTTCAATCATAATTGATGAGTCTACCGAACTGGGAATCTTGAAAATTTTAGCTATTGTTGTTTGAAGTTTTGATGAAAATAAGTTTCAGATGAAAGATACATTCCATAGATCTATCGAGTTGCATTGAGTTCAACTCAATTCAACAAATAGTAGAGCTCAAATCATTGAATATTCTGAATTTATCTGCAACAAGCTTGCTTTCACTGGAATCCGTCATTGAACGCAGTCTGCGGATGTTCAACGAACTGAACCTGTTCTTTAATTTTCAAGTTAAATACGAAACCAAACAGCGAATCGAATTTTACACCATTTGAACGACTCGATGAGCAAGTCTATTTCACTTATTTTGAACTAAATTTTGTTATTGAATTTATTCAGATCAACTAGGAAACCAGAACTTTTTATTTTACTCTTTGGATGATATATGCCCAGAACAATACATCAAATCTAAGGACACAGGATTAGACTTTGGAAATTTTGAGTAGAATCTATAGAACCCACAAAATCTTCGTGTGAGTTGAAGCTGTTGGAACAGGTATTGAACTGGATAAGAGTAGACAAATAACTACTGCTGAAATGATTGGTAAACGGTTGAACAATAAAAGTTCAAAAAATGTTAATATAAATGAAAACATACCGATTAATTTATGTAGCATAAAAGTTTCTATCAGAACCTGTCCTTATCCTGAACACATGGTTTCATGCCAATTAAATGTCCCCTTTTCATTCGTTGGCAGTTATCCAGTTTTTGAATCTGCAAGCTACCATTGCAAGCCTTACATTTTTGTGTGTGCTCTAGAATATGTTATAATAAGAGTATTTACGTTGCGCAATGCAAACAAGCATGAAAAAATGCAACTTTTTAAACTTTCATTACACCTCAATGAAGCATTGTGTTTTACTACAATGTATATGTTTACTAGCGCTACGTGGTTACCTTAAACATCGTATAATAACTAAAGCTCAAATTATGGCTAAAAATTAGACTTATAAATACAATACAGATATCCATACAGATTTTCTGGAAAAGAACTAAGATAAAAAGATTTTTTCAGGTCGAAAACACAGATTTTATTATGGCAACCCTGATTGGAAATTGATCCTGACATGATCAAATTTGATGATGATGATATTCATTCTGTAGCTCGACAACAGGAGGAATAAAAATTCGATGCGGAACCTGCAGAACAGTTGAGCATCAAGGGAAAATTTGAACGACAATTGCAACAAACAAAGGTAACAACGTCCAGCCCAAACTGAACGTCTATAAACGGATAGATGAAAACCCTCGAATTAGAGTTTTCGTAAAAGGGATCAGAGACAAATACATGACAATGGTACTGGACTTTGAACGGGCGTTTTCCTCTTCTGGAAACTTTGTTAATGAGATCCGATCGAGATTAGAAGGCGGCAAAATTAACATTCTCTGTGACCTTAAGTATTACTTTAACCAAATTTTTGTAAAACAAACATTATCAATAAAAACCATTTCTTCAAGATAATGGTTTATTTTTTTGAAGTATTTGTTTACCGGTAATTTACCGGTTTTACCGGTAATGAAATTTTCATTACCGAATAACCGGTTATTGAAAAATTTGGCACGGTAATGCAATCCCTAGCGTCAACTAAGAACACGAAATTTGTTTCTAACCAAAACATCCAGAACAGATTATGCAAATAACGCCCCTATCAATCGCATGATGCGTACAGTGACTCAAATCCGTAATCGTACCCCACCATGTAGATTTATTTTCCCTTCTGTTGAAAATCGCAAACAAGCTTTCGGAACATTCTATTTAGATAAAATCATAGTGTCATATGAGAATTAATAGGTTTGCTATCTGTTTTCAGAATAATAGTTTTTATTTCTCTAAAAATGGCGAATGTGTGTGCTAATGTATGAAAATTGACTCAAACTCATAATCGTACGCTGGTTGAAATCTCAACTCGATTTCGAAGGCGTTGGCCAATTTCCTAATTCCATCATTAGTATGCTATCCCTTATTCATTGCAACTATCTTTAGTTGTTTTTAGCCTTATCTACGAGTTTTCTGGTGTATTCGGAAGGAATATTTATAATTTTTTTCATTAAGTGGTTTTAAAAACAATAATTTCCAGAAATTTAATGGTTTCTGAATTTCCTACACAGATAACTTCTTTAGTTTTTTACTGGGATTGATTTCGGAAGATTGTGGAGGAATATCAATAACTTATGAGCAATTGTAATGTAACCATGTGCGAACTTCATATGTCTTGAGCTCTGGGCCATTGGCAAAACTTGAATCCTCGATTCCATCACATTTTGTTGACAATTTGCTTCATATTTTCCTTCAGGATGTTCACGTAAACATTCTGATCCAATACACCATTGATGATAATCAAATGCTCATACATACACCCTCATACCATCCCTCCACCACTACCATGTTTAAATGTTGCTTTCAGATTTATTCACGTTTAATTCATCGTTTGCCTCCTTCATACGAAACGATAACCATCGGAGCCAAAAATATCAAATTAGGACCCATCTATGGAAATAACATCTTACCAGTAAGACATTGATGTGTTCCATGCTGTTTGGAATAATCAAATTGGAGTTACTGATTTTTTTTTTTTTTTTTTTTTGCTGAGAAACGGTTTGTCCCTCTGTGCTCGGGCATTCAAGCTGCCCTTCCTAGGTACATTACAAACTTTTTGTTTGCTCAATTTGGTTTTTATCGATGGTGTAATGGATCAAAATGTTTACTTGACCATCCTGAAGGAAAATATGAAGCAAAGTGTCAACAAAATGTGATGGAATCGTGGATTCAAGTTATTCCAAGACAATGACCCAGAGCTCAAGACATATAAAGTTCGTACATGGTTACATTACAATTGCTCAAAAGTTATTGATATTCCTCCACAATCTTCCGACATCAATCTCAGTGAAAAACTGAGGAAGTTATCTGTGTAGGAAATTTAGAAACCATTAAATTTCTAAAAGTAACGTTTTTAAAAACCGCTCGATGCAAAATTGATGAATATTCCTTCCAAATACACAAAAAAACTCGTAGATTCGGCTAAAGACAGCTAAAAATAGTTGCAATGAACAAGGAATACCACGCTAATGATGGAATTCGGAAATTGGCCAACCCTTTCGAAATCGATTTGAGATTTCAACCAGCGTACGATTATGAGTTTGAGTCAATTTTCATACATTAGCACAGACATTCGCCATTTTTAGAGAAATAAAAACCATTATTATGAAAACAGATAGCAAACCTTTTAACTCTCATATGACACTATGATTTTATCTAAACAGAATGTTCCGAAAATTTGTTTTCGATTTTCAAAAGAAGGGAAAAGAGATCTGCATGGTGGGGTACGATTACGGATTTGAGTCACTGTATATACAATCAGCACTGCGAAATAATTGACACAACAATGAATAAAAAACAGCTAAAAAGAAACATGTACCTCAAAAATAATATATAACCTAAGAAAACATTGTAACATTAGTGAATAAGTGTGTAGTCTACATTTGTTTGACGAAATGAATAAATAAATAAATAAATAAATAAAGTATACACTAGCTCTTCGGATTTATTTAAAACGTTAAGCCCTGACCGAGCTAGGGGCAAAAGATGAACTTTTCGTCTGACTCACGTTGGTCCCTGCCGATCAATAGGGGGCTTTTATAAAAATCATTTTCCAATTTTGTTGCTGTCGCTCCCAGTTGACACTCTCTAAAAAAACGCCCACTGCCGGTGCGATGAAACCAGCTCAATGTATTAATCTTTGGATGCGCTCTTGAACAGTCTGCCAAATAAAAGTTTTTTTTTGAGGTTCATCCATTTAAGAAAATCAACATAATCAAGTTGTAATATTGAAATATGTTGATATTGGGACATTTTCGTTTCTTTTGCCAAATGCGGGACGTAATCTTATACCAGGGACAGACATACAGCTGTACTTGCGTTGTACGTGTACAGCGTTGTACAGGTACCATCGTACCATGACAGACATACTTTGGTTGTACATTGTACCGTATGTCAAACTGACAATCAGATATTTTTCCAATTTCCACCACATATTTCAATGAAAAAGGTTTTTATTTAGTGTCTAAACTATCAAACACAACAAAAAAGTTTCCAATCTGAGTTATTAACTTAAAAGAAAGTCAATGAAAAGAACGTTTATCAAGTGATTTGATTCTGCTTGTTCATGCTACCCACCACTAACCGTCTATGGCGCTGCGCACAGTACAACTGTAGCCATGTACAGCGGTAAAACAGGTCGGTACAGGTACAGCGATTGTACCGAGTTGCTTGCATGGTTCTAGCCAGCCGGGTGCTATGATTGATGCTAGGATCGTTAGCAAAATCTCAAGCAGAACTGTCAGTGGGATACCCAATTCAAATGAAAACAAAGGGAAAATGTCAGTGGGATACCCAATATGTTGGCTCCTGTCAGTTCAAAGGGGGTTCTCTAAAGACGTCACCCGGCTGGTTCTAGCGCTGTACATGGTGACAGACATATAATTTTCGAAGTACAACGCAAGTACAGCTGTATGTCTGTCATAAGTATTACGCGGGACATTTTGTTGAAATGCGGGACGTCTGGTCAGTTTATTATGAAGCTACCTTTAGAATGGCAACAAATTTTACAACAAAACAGTGCACATTTGACCCACATCGGACAATCCGAAGCATTTTAAAAATAGTTTTGAATTTCACCCAAAAATAATGGATTACTTTTTCCTCAACCAAATATTTTTTCATACAAGGAACTGAAACATAACTGCAAAGTAATGAGAAGCGCATGTTTCCAATGTGCCCATTGGAAATTGCGTTTGCGTTCTCATTTCAGTTGCTTCGTGTGCCGTTTGCCGGAACTTTTGTCGGAACAAGTCATGTAACAGATTATAATACGTGCATTGCATTTCAATTTTCTAAAATAAAACTGGAAAGCAATGAATAATTTAAATACAACACGGAAATGTGCATACTATCTGTGCGAATGGAATAATGAGTATAGTAAACACCATCCTTGCGTTCTAAGTTCCAGACGGAATAAATATGATGATCGATCAAATAACACATTTTCATTTATTCTTTCAGAATCATAACTTAATTCTTCCCGCAGCTTCCTGTTTTCTGTGACCCAAAAATTTAAAGTGATTCATCTGTTCACTAAATGTCTATGGTTCAAGGCGCCTGCCTTTCCGTTATGACAATCTACAACATCGACATCTGGTGGACACATTCATGATTAAGAAGCAAATTAGTGATGACCAAGGCGCTTATATCAATGTATAACAGGTGAAGCAACATCATCACTTCATTAAGAAGGGGATTACGGTTTGTGGAGCGGGGGTTGTTTGTTTTGTTATTGCTAGGATACGCCATTTTTGCATTTTCACATGCGAGAGTAGTGGAAATGAGAATGAAATTCTACAAAACATCTCTTCTTTTTCATATAAATTCGCGAAAGCCGAACATAGTAGGCATCGTTCGAATAAGCGTCGCAGCAGTTTGTAGAGAGCCGCCTGCAGCGTTCTGATGCTGTTTGTAAATAATACCGACAGCAATTCCAATATGACTGAAAGTGCATTTCATATGAAGGAAGGAAGGAAGGTATTGAATTAGAGAGACTTTAAACTCTGAGAGTTCATTCGTCTCTTGCATTTCATATGATTGTTTCACCTGGTATATATAGAGGCGCCTTGGTGATGACTCATGTACGGTGTCGACGTCTGGTGGCAACATGCTCGTGGCAATGTACTTGTGAGCAGAGATGCCAGGTTTGAAGATATTTGACTCAAGATGGTGGAGTTAACAGGTGGCTCGTAATTTACACTATTTAGAAAAGACGTTTGAGGAATGGCAAGACGAAAAGTTTGGATTTGTTTATGTTATTACTTACGTTGGTATGGTTACATTTGATTTCGTCGAAGGTATTTGAAGCAGTATAATAAATAAACAGTTGTCGTTGAAAATAGTAACCTAGTAACCTTTATGCATATGCTTCCGCCAGCTGGCTCGGCTAATGTGATTCAGGGAGTGCTTTGATCGTGGTATCGCCACTGGCGCATAATTTGCAGCTTTGTTTTTTGTGCTGGTTCATAAAGACAATCAACCGTGCCGGCGAAACTGTAGTCAATGTTTAGTGTTGTTTGGATACCATCTATGTAAATAAGTTCAAACTTACGGGATACGTCCGAACGGCAATTCTGACATTACGTTTTACCTTCCACTCTACTTTCCTTGATTTGACTTAGGCTAAGGTTACTTTGGATAGGAGTACGCACGAAAATTTGATTGTACGAATAGAAACAAACAATTTTGTTCGATAGAAACAGACGAATTCGAACGAAGCAAGGGGGAAGCAATGTAACCACACCAATACAACTCAATGTGGTTGTTTACTTTCACTATAGCATACAATTCGTACGATCACTTCTCTGCATCCAGTGTCACCGCCGCCTTATACTTATGACAGACATACAACAGTACTTGCGTTGTACTTCGCAAATTGTATGTCTGTCACCATGTACAGCGCTAGAACCATGCAAGCAACTCGGTACAATCGCTGTACCTGTACCGACCTGTTTTACCGCTGTACATGGCTACAGTTGTACTGTGCGCAGCGCCATAGACGGTTAGTGGTGGGTAGCGTGAACAAACCGAATCAAAGCACTTGGTAAACGTTCTTTTCATTTGACGAATTTACGCAAAGTTGAATCAGCTCATGCGACACCTACATTAGAGCTCAGAGCCACAAAAGTGAGGGTGTTTGTTTATTCTACGCACTGAAAAGCAAGATTCGGTGGTGATTATTCATTTTATTCCAATTTAGATTCATTTCAGCCATTGAATGTCATCAGTATATTGTAAGAAAGTTGAAGTTTTGTATGTTTACGATGGTTTCAACACGCGATTTGACCAAAGTCATAGATAATCTTCGAAAACTTTAAGTTTGATAATGCATACCGGTTATTGATACTATGGATAATTGCGATGAAATCGATATCATATCAAATTGGCTGATATCATTGATTATGTAGGGGCCGATACGAGAAGGATTTGCAGTATTTTAAGCGCAAAACACCCTATTCATCGTTTACTTAGTTGAAAAAAATTAAAGTTACAATACTTATAACAAGCCATTCCTCGTAATACACATAGCACATTGTAAAATGATGATTTTCTAACCTTTTCAGCGTGGAAAGAATACATGAAACCGGGAAATTTGAAGATAAATTCTGATTTTTCTAGAAAATTTGAACGAATTTCTTACCAAAAAACAGGAAGTGGGTTATATCTATGGTATAACCGCAAGGGTGACGTAGGACTATCGTTGATTTAGAGATCATTTGTTTGAAGTTGAATCTGAATTCATTCTGAATGAATGAATATTTGGGGAACTTCGAAAAAAAGAGCGTTACGTTGTAGGCACAAGGTTTTATGCATCCAATATTGGATACGGAAATATCCTACTGATGGGGAAGAATAATCTTCAGAAGCTATCCTGTTAATTGCGATTGATTGAAAAATCACAAAACCAAATGTATTTGGTCACAGTGTTACATGGATAGAAAACATTAAAATAAACTTTTTCACACGAATGTATTTTTAAATTCCCAGAGGAACTGGCAGATTATATTCAGTAACGATTAGATATTTCCACATTTTCCTCGATACTGGAATTAGAGGGGAATGAACTCTCTGAGCTCGGAACTTTCGGCGACTGAGCAATAATCGATTGCGGGCGCATACAATATTGGATACGGAAATATCCTACTGATGGGGAAGAATAATCTTCAGAAGCTATTCTGTTAATTGCGCTTGATTGAAAAATCATAAAACCAAATGTATTTGGTCACAGTGTTACATGGATAGAAAACATTAAAATAAACTCTTTCACATGAATGTAATTTTAAATTCCCAGAGGAACTGGCAGATTATTTTCAGTAACGATTGGATATTTCCACATTTTCCTCGATACTGGAAGCCCATCAGTGGTTTATGCTAACTCGATAACCACCTGTTAATAGCACTTGATTGAAACATATTTGGTCACAGTGTTACATGGATAGAAAACATTCAAATAAACTCTTTTACATGAATGTATTTTTAAATTCCTAGAGGAACTGGCAGATTATTTTCTGGATCTTTCTCGATGCTGAATGGCATCCAAACGGAAAGAATTCCGCGCGTGTATGTGTGTGTGTGTGTGTGTGTGTGTGTGTGTAGCGGCTGCTTCGAGATCTTCCAGGGGAACCGTTTGTGGCATCACTTTCCTCCTGATGGATTCTCTTCTGGCCTAAGGTGCACAAACAGGCTCTTGGTGACACCGTTCATCCGCGCTTATGATAAATGAAGAGCTTCACCACAACAGCGACAACATGCTCCAATCGCTGTTCAATTAGAACTGAGTGGATTTCCGAGCGGCGCTCGCTTATATACCGATTGGTGATCTCAATAGCTTGTTTTGAAAGCAAATTTAAGACTATTGAAACAAGTTTTTGGATCAGAAAGTAACAAGTATAGAACGCGTAGACATTTTATCTTTCGAATGAAGTGTTTATCATACCATTTCGTTCAGTTGTTTAAGAGCTATTAACACTCAAAATCTCGGTCTCCGGCGTAACGCTTTCGTTTTCGAAACTTTGATTTTACACCCCGGTATAGAAATGAAAGACGTAGTCCTACGTCAAAAAACAAAACATCCTCATTTTACTCGCTGCGCCATCTGGTTGTAAATCCAACGTAAATTCATCAATTGACTTTCTCTTAAGTTAATAACTCAGATTGTAATCTTGTTTGTTGTGTTTGATAGTTTAGACGTTAAATAAAAACCTTTTTCATTGAAATATGTGGTGAAAATTGGGAAAATTTCTGATTGTCAGTTTGAAATACGGTACAATGTACAACCAAAGTATGTCTGTCATGGTACGATGGTACCTGAACAACACTGTACACTTACAACACAAGTACAGCTGTATGTCCCTGGTATTACTGTGAAAACATTTGATTTTGTGAAGACATTTTAAAGACATTATGAAATATATGAAGACATTTCAGTAAGATAGCGAGCCAAATGCCAAAGCTTTAATGAGTCACGCATCGAGTAATTTCACTACTATTTCACTACTTCACAATTTGCAAAAAAATGCCTTACTCTATTATATTAGGCTGTTAAAAAAGTCCTGCGGTATTTTTTTTTTGAATTTTCATTTGTTCATAAAATTAGTTACAATCATCTGTTTTAAGTCAAATATGTGCCGTTTTGTTCGATGACTTGTTCCCAACGAGATGCCAACTTCATAATACCCCTGTTATAGAAGCTCGCTTCCTTATTGGCAAAAAACTCGGATAGCCAATTTTCACAGGCCTCTTTTGTGGCTAACTTCTGACTACCTAGCTCGTTCGCCATGAACAAAAACAGGTGGTAGTCACTTGGTGCAAGGTCCGGACTATACGGCGGATGCAAAAGAACCTCCCATCCGAGCTCCCGGAGCTTCTGGCGCGTCACCAAAGAAGTGTGTGGCCTGGCGTTGTCCTGATGGAAGACAATGCGGCCTCTGTTTATCAAAGATGGCCTCTTCTTCATGAGTGCTACCTTCAAGCGGTCCAGTTGTTGGCAGTACAGGTCCGAATTGAGCGTTTGGCCATAGGGAAGCAGCTCATAATAGATTATTCCTTGACAATCCCACCAAACACACAGCAGAACCTTCCTGGCCGTTAATGAGGGCTTGGCCACCGTCTGAGCCGCTTCAGCGGGCTTCGACCACGACCGTTTGCGCTTCACGTTGTCGTAAGTGACCCACTTTTCATCGCCAGGTCACCATCCGCTTCAGAAACGGGTCGATTTTGTTGCGATTCAGCAGCGATTCACATGCGTCGATACGGTCATAGATGTTTTTTGCGTCAACGTGTGTGGCACCCATACATCGAGCTTCTTTGTGAATCCAAGCTTCTTCAAATGATTAATAACGGTTTGATGACTTATCCCCAGCTCTTGGCCGATGCTACGGCTGCTACTATGCTGGTCTTTCTCGGCTAATTCAGCGATTTTGTCGCAATTTTCGACGACAGGCCTTCCGGAGCGTGGCGCATCTTCGACGACCTCTACACCAGAACGAAAACGTTGAAACCATCGTTGTGCGGTGGAAATGGAAACTGTATCGGGTCCATAAACTGCACAAATTTTATTGGCAGCTTGAGATGCATTTTTGCCTTTGTCATAGTAGTACTGTAAAATATGTCGGATTTTCTCTTTATTTTGCTCCATATTTGCGACACTATAACTCACGAACGACTTAACCAAACAAAACACTGTCAAGGACTATATTATAGCGCGCAAAAATACCAAGCTATAGTATGACTCGATACAATGAATACAACTAGAACTACGCGCTTACAACGACACCTCGCGGAAATACCGCAGGACTTTTTTGACAGCCTAATACAATTGAAGCTAATGAGCTAGTCTTTCTTGAACAAATATTACACTTACGAAGAAATTGGATTCTAATCGCACAGGTCTAGTCTAATTGCATAGAAATATTGAACGAATACTGAAAACAAGTTAAATTTGAAAAATCATAACGTAAAAACTGAAAAAGACACATCTTCGGTTTCAGGACATATAGGGTTGGGGAAAAATAAATGTCGTATTTCTGATCGAAATTTGACGTTTTATTTAACATACTTAAAATTATCAAATTTTAGTCAAATATGCGCCGTTTTGTTCGCAAACTAGTTGCCATTTAGAAGGCAACTTCATTATCCCCACCTTATGAACCCCCCCCCCTCACCTTCTTATTTGCAAAAAACTCAGACAGCCAGTTTTCGCAAGCCTCTTTTGAGGCCAACTTAGTATCACCAAGAGCGTTTTGCATGGAACGGAAGAGATGATAATCACTTGGAGCCAGGTTCGGACTATACGGTGGGTACAATAGGACACCCCCTTCCGTAGCTTCTGGCGGGTCATCAAAGATGTGTGAGGCCGAGCGTTGTCCTAGTGGAAAACAACACCATTCCTATTGATCATTTCTGGCCACTTCTGGTCAATCGCCTGCTTCAAACGGTCAAGCTGCTGAAAGTAGAGAACCGAGTTGAGGGTCTGGTCATAGTTGAGCAGCTCATAGTGGATGATTCACACAGCAAAACTTTTCTGGCCGTCAATCCGGGCTTGGCGATGGTTTGGGCCGGCTCACCGCGCTTCGGCCACGACTTTTTTCGCTTGTCGTACGTGTCGTACGTGTCGTTGTCGCTGTCGTAGGTTGTCGTACGTGATCCACTTTTCATCACCAGACACCATCTTCTTCAAAAATGGGTCGAGTTCGTTCCGTTTCAACAGTACATCCTAGGCGTTGATTCGGTCTAAAAATTTTTTTGCGTCAACTCGTGTGGCACCCATTTATCCAGTTTTTTTTTGGAATCCAGTCTTCTGCAAATGGTTCCAAACGATGTTATGGTCTATACCCAGTTCCTGGCCAATCGAGCGAGTGCTCCCATGCCGGTACTACCAGTACGGGGTGTATCTTCGACAGGCACTACACCAGAACAAAATCGATCAAACCGACACTGTGTTGTGCGAATCGTTACAGTATCGGGACCATAAACTACACGAATTTTTTCGGCCTTCTTCATTGCAGTTTTACCTCGCAAGTAGTAAAAACGTAATATATGGCGAATTTCTTGCTTGGTGGCCTCCATCTTTGACGCGCTATAACTTGAGACTGAAAAGGACAATCACAACACTGTCAAAACGACACTTGTAGCGCAGATTGTCGTCTTTAAATAGCTGTATAGTATGACCCGATGCGATAAGTACAACACAAGATATGTTTAAGTGTTTCCATATATTGACAATATACGACTTTTTTTTCCCCAACCCAATATTATGTAAAAAAAAACTCAGTCTCCAGTAGCGTAGCGTGACATTGATTTTGTACGAATAATTTTATTTTCATACCACTCCCGGTAGAGAGATAATAACGCTCAAACCCTTGTACTTCGAACGTAACCCCCTCGTTTTCGAAACTTCGTATTTACACCCCAGGACAGATATGAAAGATGTAGTATGACGAAATAATGAACATGAAAAACTAAGAAAGATTCTACAGGGTCTTTCAGATTAAACGCTCACGCAAAAAAAATCGAATAGCTCCTTATAAAATTTGTTTTTCGCTCCGTCGATGATAACACTGTATTTCCCACTTCGGAACGGTAATATTCGGCTACTCGTTCAGTCTGATCGGATGGTTTTTAGTGACAAGATGTACAACTTACAAGAACGTGTATTTTTAGTGAAATCGTATTACTCGAGAAACCGAAGATCGCCCCCTCCCCTTCATTACGCCACTGTAAGGGAATATTCTATTGTAGACGAATGAATTTCGGACATTTTTTCGAGCTCCGATAAAATCCATTATATCATTTTTTGTTTATAACAATAAAACAAAAATTGAAAGGAAAAAACAAATCATAATTAGAATAGTTACAAGCTGATGAAGTGAGGGAATTCATAAAAAAGTTGTGCCATGGCGTACACGATTCCTGCCCTACTGATTATCTGAAAACAAACAATCGAACAGATTCAGAATCAGTAAAGATGCCGCTATCGCATGAACTTCGGACAAGTCAAAAAATGTTTTTTGACAAAATGGATGCCGTTTGAAGGAAAAATACTGTTTAAAACGTTTTTTTACGTTTCCCGATTTTTTTAAAATAGTCAAATTCAAAAAATATCGTTTTTCATTGGTTCATGCTATACAACACACTGATTGTATTCATATGAATTCGACATAAATCGATTCAGTAGTACTTGAGATATCGCCAGTTTGAAGTTAATTATTATGGCAGTAATAGATTAGATACCGCATCACTAAAATGGCTATACCTCGGTAAACAATGGGATTTTCGAAAAGTCCTTTTTAAGGTATATTCTTGAATACTCAAACTCCAGAAATACGAAAAAAAATATGATTTGCTTTCAAATTTCTAGACTAGAATATTGTGTTAAATATCAGCAACCACTTCTGTAGAAAATAACTTTATCAAGTATTGAAAAATATTGTAGAATGGCAATCCTGATATGAACAAAGCATAAGGACATCTAAGTTTGACAGCTGGTAGATTACAGGGATATATATGATCGTTGATTATGAGAAAAACATGAATGGAGTAACGTTCTCGTGATATCAAGATGACCCTAATTAACATAAATTTGATAATGGCTGAGATTGTCTAGAATCTGAACAATAAAACATTCTTGATCATCCATGGAATGTAAATAAAGTCATAACTCATGCGTCGGTAGGCTTAACAGGAAATGCACTCGAAACGGAGATATTTCAACTTTGAAATATAAGGGAAAATTGAAGAAATCAAAATCAGATCCGGTAATTACTGATTGGTGATAAAACGACTTTCAAAACATTTTTTTGTCGTATATGTTATTGAAAAAAACGCCCTCAAAAACATTGCTATCCCTATGTTGAAAAAATACACACCGTTTCACTTACGCAAAACCGGATACATGTTGGGAAAATCCCAATGCTCGATTCATTCAAAGTCACACGATAGCATACTTTCGTAGAGCGATGACGGGGACTCGTGCGTGTTCAGCTCAGCCAGGTAAAGAAAAAACAACTAACTTTTCTTCGTATTCGTTTTCCGGCACTTGTCGGGAATGAGCGGCAAGGAAAAAAATAACACCCGAGCAGGAATGTGGAAGACAAGTTCGAACGTGAGATGACGAAAACACGACCATTGAATACGTATCGTATGAATCATCAGTGACGTCAATGTTTAAAGCAGTCACTGCCGAAGTGGAAGCTTTTGTTGAGTAGGTAAATACGACGCGCTTCATACACAGGCTAGACTGAAGGCTGTTATCTAACTTCTTGTTTTGTTCTGTCCTGGGTCCGGTTTGTGTGCCATAATGATCGAGGATAACTTGAAATCTAATGTGGTTTGGCGCCATAAAACTAATTAGTGTTTGCTTGAGCCTTCTCGTTTCAACTTTAATTTACCCGTTTCTGAGGTGTTTGTGATGATGAAAAATGAAACCCTAGAACAAATGAACAAGCTTTAAAAAATAAAATTATTGAGATTTGGTATACATAGGGGTTGAAGGTCAATTTTTAACCACTTACGATGGGAAGACATACCAGGCACGCCGGAATGCATCTGTTACCGGAAGGCCTGCGGCACACGTCGTTCAGAAAAATGACGAGCGCGACACGTGGCCTTTTATGAAAATTTTACCGAGGCACAGTTTCTACTTGCATTTCATAATGTAAAGTCTTCAATATTGACCATAATCTGTAAAATGGAATGTGATACCAAAAGTTGTCATGAAAACATCAGAAGAATGTTGTTGGGATTTGTTACATTATCACTCGTTCCGGAAATACAAAAATGAGTTATCAGTTTTTATTATACCCACTATGGTGGGCAGGAAGTTTGTAATCACCATAGACATTATCACAACTAATGAGAAATCAGTGTTGTATACGGATTAGGCAAAAAAATCAGCATAGGCAACATTTTGTCGATGTTCAAATAGTCAATAGCTTTTCGGAAAATTGACCTATTTAGATGCAACTGACCCATGAGGTTATGTACCAAAAAACCAAATTTCAGAGTTTGAATAATTATTGGTGGGGCCCTTGGAAGGTAAAGGGAGAACTCAGAGGAAAGTGAGACGTATTCAGGATTTTTTTTATTAAATCGTTTATTTTCACAGGCTCACCCAGCAAACATTAAATCGTATAATTTTGCATGTGCCAAGTCTTACAAGAAATCCGAGCAAATCATAATCGCATATAATATCAATCAAAGTATGTATCGTGTATATTTGAAATAGCATAAAATGTAAAAACTCGATTTTATATACCACTAGCTAACCCGGCAAACTTCTTCCCGCCCATTTACTTGATTAATTCTCGAGTAATGCAGAAATTTGTGTTTTATTTGTATGGCAGCCACCCCTAAGAGAGGGGGGAGGGGTATCTAACCACCATAGAAACATTCATTGCACCCTAAAGTTTCCATATGCCTAATTTGGTTTAATTTGCTTGATTAATTCTCGGGTAATGCAAAAATTTGTGTTTCATTTGTACGGCAGCCCCCTCTAAGAGAGGGGGAAGGAGTATCTTAACACCATAGAAACATTTATTGCATCCTAAAACCTCCACATGCCAAATTTGGTTTCATTTGCTTGATTAATTCTCGAGTAATGCAGAAATTTGTGTTTCATTTGTATGGCAGCCCCCCCTTTGAGTGGGGGAAGGACTGTCTAACCATCATAGAAACATTTATTGCACCCTAAAACTTTCACATGCCAACTTTGGTTTCGTTTGATTGATTAATTTCCGAGTAATGCAAAAAATTGTGTTTCATTTGTATAGCAGCCCCCTCTAAGAGAGGGGGAAGGAGTATCTTATCACCATAGAAACATTTATTGCATCCTAAAACCTCCACATGCCAAATTTGGTTTCATTTGCTTGATTAATTCTCGAGTAATGCAGAAATTTGTGTTTCATTTGTATGGCAGCCCCCCCTTAGAGAGGGGGGAGGGGTCTCAAAATATCACGAAAACCTTCCCCGGCCCCAAAAACCCCTACATACCAATTTTCATGTCGATCGGTTCAGTAGTTTCCGAGTCTATAAGAATTAGACAGACAGACAGACATCACTCCATTTTTATATATATAGAAGATTATTAAATTAAGTATAATAATCGGTATAATAAACATCAATTTTATGATGTACATTATCGTAAAATATATTTAGTCTGCATCATATGCGTATATTACGCTGAAGCAGTTTGTGTGTCGTATAAGCGTATAATTTAAATCGATTCAGTACTGTAGTAAATCGTGTTGCATGCTGAAGAAATTCATGAAACAGAAAATTATATTAGATCCTAACAAAGAACAAATTCAACATAATTATATCATATTGAAATGTCAATGAAATGCTGATGCACTCGAAAGTTTCAACTGCTGTTGAATTAAATTTCAGAGAGCCGCGCGAGATAGCTGGTGGATGATAATCCAGATGACCGGAGTTCGAACCCACATCGCAGCAGTTTTCACCAAACATCAGTCTGTGCCATTTAAAACATTTATATTCCACTCCCAACACAAGTCAATCAAACAATTATTATTTCTAAAGGGTGTGTCACATCAAATTGCATCACGGAAAAAACGCTGTAGAAATTTATTTTTTAGGAATTATATCTTCAGCTTCCGCTTTAAAATTAGATAAGAGTGTATAGATCACGTTGGCTATGCTTCACTGTCAATTTTTCGTAAATTTGGAAAAATGTCGTCGAACGAAAAAGAGCGTCGTGAATTAATCCTGTGCACTCATTTCGAGAATCCGGAGTTGTCACATCGGGACATCGGTAAGATGCTGGGAATCGTCCAATCCACGGTCAGCAGAGTACTAAAACGATACTTCGAGAACCTAACCATCGACCGGAAGGTGAAGAACGGCAAAAATGGATGCTTTGTCAGTGAAAAAGATCACAAGCGCGTAGTTAAGCAGTTTAGACGTGATCCGAGAAGTTCGGTCCGGGATGTCGCCAATAAGCTGAATTTATCAAGTTCATTCGTCCAGCGGACCAAGCAACGGGAGGGCCTGCGTACATACAAGGTTCAGAAGGCTCCTAACCGCGACGAAAGGCAAAACATGGTGGGGAAGACGCGAGCCCGGAAGCTGTACACCGAAATGCTGACGAAGCCGCATTGCCTGGTAATGGACGACGAAACCTACGTCAAAGCGGACTTTCGTCAGCTGCCGGGCCTGTTGTTCTTCTCCGCAGAGGACGAATTCAGCGTTCCGGAGGAGATTCGCAAGCAGAAACTATCCAAGTTTGCCAAAAAGTACATGGTGTGGCAAGCGATCTGCTCTTGCGGAAAGCGGAGCGCCCCGTTCGTGATGACCGGCACGGTAAACGGACAGGTTTACCTTAAGGAGTGCCTACAGAAGCGCTTACTGCCACTATTGAAGCAGCACGAGAGCCCGACCATCTTCTGGCCGGATCTCGCTTCGTGCCACTATTCAAAGGACGTGTTGGAGTGGTACGAAGCCAACGGGGTCACCTTCGTGCCAAAGGAAATGAACCCGCCCAACGCGCCGGAGCTTCGCCCAATAGAGAAATATTGGGCGATTATGAAGCAGGCCCTCCGGAAGAACCCAAAAGTTGTCAAATCGGAGGCGGACTTCAACAGAAAATGGATTTCTGTTCAAAAAAAAACTACAACCTGACGTTGTACAGAACCTTATGGACGGGGTAAAGAGGAAGGTACGAGCATACGGGCTTGGGCTCGAAGTATGAAAAATGGAAAATGCCAAAAGTTGTTTAATAGTTTTTATTTTACTGTCTAAAATTTTCAAAAGGATCGGTCTACTGGGCGAATTTCTACAGCGTTTTTTCCGTAATGCAATTTGATGTGACACACCCTTTACAAACATAAATACTCATATATAAAAATGGCGATTCGTGAGGCTATAATAAACATTTCACGAAAATATTTTGCGCCATTTGTTTTTTTCTATGTCTGTAATAAATCGTATGTGAGTATGGCAAAAGTCGTATTTGGTGCTTTGACAACTCATGAATATATTCATATTAGATCGCAATTCAATTCAACATAATCGCTATTATAGCCGGTCAAAGTTGCATATTCATCCAAACAAAATCGGTAAGCATTTGCCATGCATGTATATGGCCTCCACTTTTGCATGCATATGCCAGTTAGGCGCATTATATGCCAACCAAATTTTAGGGCATATGATGTTATAAAGGGTGTGTCACATCAAATTGCATCACGGAAAAAACGCTGTAGAAATTTAATTTTTAGGAATTATAACTTCAGCTTTCGCTTATAATCAGATAAGAGTGTATAGATCACGTTGGCCATGCTTCACTGTCAATTTTTCGTAAATTTGGAAAAATGTCGTCGAACGAAAAAGAGCGTAGTGAATTAATCCTGTGCACTCATTTCGAGAATCCGGAGTTGTCACATCGGGACATCGGTAAGATGTTGGGAATCGTCCAATCCACGGTCAGCAGAGTACTAAAACGATACTTCGAGAACCTAACCATCGACCGGAAGGTGAAGAACGGCAAAAATGGATGCTCCGTCAGTGAAAAAGATCCCAAGCGCGTAGTTAAGCAGTTTAGACGTGATCCGAGAAGTTCGGTCCGGGATGTCGCCAATAAGCTGAATTTGTCAAGTTCATTCGTCCAGCGGACCAAGCAGCGGGAGGGCCTGCGTACATACAAGGTTCAGAAGGCTCCTAACCGCGACGAAAGGCAAAACATGGTGGGGAAGACGCGAGCCCGGAAGCTGTACACCGAAATGCTGACGAAGCCGCATTGCCTGGTAATGGACGACGAAACCTACGTCAAAGCGGACTTTCGTCAGCTGCCGGGCCTGTTGTTCTTCTCCGCAGAGGACAAATTCAGCGTTCCGGAGGAGATTCGCAAGCAGAAACTATCCAAGTTTGCCAAAAAGTACATGGTGTGGCAAGCGATTTGCTCTTGCGAAAGCGGAGCGCCCCCTTCGTGATGACCGGCACGGTAAACGGGCAGGTTTACCTTAAGGAGTGCCTACAGAAGCGCTTACTACCACTATTGAAGCAGCACGAGGGCCCGACCATCTTCTGGCCGGATCTCGCTTCGTGCCACTATTCAAAGGACATGTTGGAGTGGTACGAAGCCAGCGGGGTCACCTTCCTGCCAAAGGAAATGAACCCGCCCAACGCGCCGGAGCTTCGCCCAATAGAGAAATATTGGGCGATTATGAAGCAGGCCCTCCGGAAGAACCCAAAAGTTGTCAAATCGGAGGCGGACTTCAAGAGAAAATGGATTTCTGTTCAAAAAAAACTACAACCTGACTTGTACAGAACCTTATGGACGGGGTAAAGAGGAAGGTACGAGCATACGGGCTTGGACTCGAAGTATGAATAAAAAGAAAATGCCAAAAGTTGTTTAATAGTTTTTATTTTACTGTCTAAAATTTTCAAAAGGATCGGTCTACTGGGCGAATTTCTACAGCGTTTTTTCCGTGATGCAATTTGATGTGACACACCCTTTATATATGCCTGTTATGCGATTTAATGTTTGCTGGGCAGTAACATAAGTTAAAAAGAGCCAAACTCCCAACTATATTTTAACTAGAGTATATTAACATGTTTCCTTAATTCTATGGTTAATGAAATAGGAAACCGATTACTCGCGGTCGACTCAAGTTTAGAAGGGAAATGTGTCACCCTTCTAAACTTGAGTGTTAGGAAAAGGATGGGATGTAAGGAGATTGTATCAATGTTCGCACTCAAACTCACATTCTCATTCACACTCACACTTCAAACTCAATTCTTAAAAACTATCCCTACATCTAATATGTATTACAATTCAACTTATTCTAATGGCAGGGAACCGATAGCTCGCAAAGGACGAAAAGGAGGGGAAAAGGGTGTAAGAACAATCACACTCGAAGATCGATAGTTTTAAGGAAACCATATACTTGGGACATGTGATCAAGATCTCTCACCGGCACATTGGGCTGCCTTCCTCTGTCCCGAAGAGAGTTTTCAAAATTCGATCTGGCAATAACATACCCCTCGCACGACCAAACAACGTTTATTTATTTTTTTTTATCTGTGTTATAGTGATTTTCAACTCATTTGGCTGGTTCGTCACTTGTACTTCCATTTTTGGAAGAATGTCGGGAGTGAGAATTGAACTCGTGACCTTCAGCGTGAGAGGAATGGATGTTACCACTACGTCAGATCGCCTCCGACCAAACAACGTGTTCGATGTCGTGTTAACCTTGGCCACAAACACAGATATTGCTATTCGCAAGATTAATACGAAAGAGTAGCGCATCTAACAAACAGTCATTGGACATGAGCCGAGAGAAGGTGCGAATTAAGTCCAGACTTTTGAGCCATGGTTTAATGCTAACCTTAGGGATAATCGAGTGAAATCACCGGCCCATTTCATCTCCGTTCCACTTGCGTTGCCAGTTAGTATTTCTACGTACTAAAGAATAAAATTCATTGAAGGTGATTTGACGCTGATAAGGGGCTGTCCACATACCACGTGGACAGAAAAAGCACGATTTTGGACTCCCCCCTCCCCCTCCGTGGACAAGCGTGGACATTTTCATACCCCTCCCCCAGTTGTCCACGTGGACAGTTTTTCCTTTTTTATTTGAGGAAATAGCTGAATTGCGCAAAAGTTAAATTTTAAGTTCATTTGAGTTTATGTTGTTTCAAATTTCACTAGCTGTACCATGCCACACTTTGCTGTGACACATTGAGGCTTTATTGCAAAACAAAACATATGTTTCATATGAGTTTAATTTTGAAATACTTGTAATACTTTGTTTTTTTCTATTATCTGCGAAGATATAAAGACTATCTGGTTTCCCAACACGGAAAAGGGAGGCGATCTGGCGTAGTGGTAACATCCATATCTCTCACGCAGAGATCAACGAGTTCAATTCTCACTCCCGACATTCTTCCAAAAATGGAACTAAAACCACCAGCCAAAGCCACCAACGGAACTAAACGAACCAGCCGAAATGTGTTGAATGTAAAATAATAAAATCATAACCATAATATTATACTGTTTATACTATACTTTTTATTAATTTATAGAACGGATGGTTTGTACTGCAGTTTTTTGCAAGACCCCTAGAATATGACTTTGGCATGTGTTATTGTTATAGAGATAATAGAGAAGAAAAAAAAACAACACGGAAACGCGTAATATATAGTTGAACAATCCGCATCCGAATATAAAACACATAATTCCAAAGATACATATTCAATATTAGAAAGTTAATTTACGTTCACAGCTTTATCTCAGAAGTGTGTTTCTTCTATCTGGAAATCTTAAAGCTTCCTGAGGTATTGGCAGTAGCAACAACAATCCTTGTAGTGGATTGTATATTGTATATGAGCCTCATCAGTGCCGAATTTTTCGAGTTTTTGAAGCGCGCCAAAACGAACAGAACATTTTATATGCATAGATTTTTTTTATCAATTGAAAGAATTTCAGGAAAGAAAAGATGAAGTAGGAAGCATGTACTGATATTTATATATCTTCACTTGACAAAGGATTGAGGAGTAACGGGTCGAAACTGTTTTTTCGGAACACCTGTAGCTTCGATATAATTGATTATATGAAAATAAAAAATACAGTTGTAGGCAAGACATTGCAACAAAAATAAAGTGTTTTTGGTTTGCTTTTGAAGTTTCTATTGATTTCTAAAATATATTCCCAATAACAATCTAATCAACCTGATTATTTCGCTTCCATTTGATCCATAGAAAGTTTCAGTAGGACTATTTACTACAGGGTGGGCCATTTAAAGTGGAAGGATTTGTTTTTGCAATAGCAAAGTAAAGAAGTGGAATTTTAATTTTTTTTTTGAAATTCATTTATTTTGGTCCAAGGAGATTTGTTCTAACTACTTTTTGATTATGATATCTCGTAAATGACCGCCTCTGGCCTTGACCGCAAAA
This sequence comes from Toxorhynchites rutilus septentrionalis, assembly GCF_029784135.1. Taxonomy (NCBI): domain Eukaryota; kingdom Metazoa; phylum Arthropoda; class Insecta; order Diptera; family Culicidae; genus Toxorhynchites; species Toxorhynchites rutilus. The sequence goes on along the minus strand of NC_073745.1, from coordinate 195,839,695 downwards.
TGTGCCCTTTTTTCGGCATTTTTCATCACTTTGCCCAATGTTTCGGCCGATATGGCAGCAATTTCTTGTCGGATATTGTCTTTCAGCGCAGCCAGGGTCCTTGGTTTACCAGTGTATACCTTGGATTTTAAATATCCCCATAAAAAAAAGTCAGGAGGCGTCAAATCAGGTGATCCGGTGGCCAGTCATAATCGCTGTTTTTCGATGTAAATCTTCCGGGGAACATTTCGCGCAATAATTTGGTCGTGGCAGCCGCTGTATGGCATGTAGCGCCGTCCTGTTGGAACCAGTAATTGTCCAATTAATTTTCACGAACAAATGGCAATAAAAAATCGGTTATCATTGTCCGATAACGCTCCCCATTCACGGTTACCGTTGCTCCATTTTCGTTTTCAAAGAAGTACGGGCCGATGACTTTATCGGCATAAATGCCACACCACACAGTAACTTTTTGGTCGTAAAGAGGTTGCGTTTCGATGAATTGAGGGTTTTCAGTAGCATAAAACCGACAATTTTGTTTATTCACTCCTCCATTCAAGTTGAAATGCGCCTCATCAGACATTATGATTTTTTGCCAAAAGCCACAATTGAGAAGTTATTTTGAATGTACAGCTGAACAATTTCAGCGCGTTGTTTAGGTGTGTATTGTTCCATGGTTTTGGTTGTAGTGATTGGACATAAGCCGAGATATCACGCGAATGAAATCACGACCTACATTCAATCCCTTGAACCATGCACTCGTCGAGACCTTAGGGATAATCGTGTGTAACCAACGACCGAACTCATCTCCACTCCACATGCGCTGCCAACTTACGAGCGTGTACTGACGAGGAATGAGGAAAAATTCATTATAAGCAATAACGGTATGACATTTGTTAATCTGACATCTCTGTCAAAAGTTATGGGGTTGCCAGATGCTTCCACTTTAAATGGCCCACCCTGTACAAAGGTATTCTCTATGAAAAATTATGGTTTAATTTTGAATTAAGAATATTTCATGAAATAATGAACGCACAGCAAATCGATGGTCAAAACTGCCCACTGCAAACTTGACAATATTCTATACAAGGTCCAGTTGTTACTTTGACGAATGCATTATTTTATAACAGAGTTAAAGCGTTTCAAAAATCACTCAAAATTTTCGATGTGGCATTTTGCTCCTCTTTTTTTGTTGAGTGTAGTTCTTTGCCCCCTCCGGAATACGATTGGTCACAGGAAATGTCGGTTCATTTACACACTCGATTCACTTTTAGTTGTCAACACAATACGAAACCTTTACCGCAATAGTTCGGGGAATTTTCAGAGGGCTCTAATAGCATATTAAAAATATTTTCAATGCATATTTTCTTATTTTTCATCTGCTTATTGACCGTTCTTCATTAAGTGTCTAGATGGCTTCCAAAGAGCTCGTGGGGAAAACTTACATAAAAAAACTCACGACTCATTGATTTTTTACTAACCATGCCCAAAAGTTATTTGTATTGCTCTTTAGTTTTTCCCGTTTATGTTGTTTTGATTTTCCTCCACTTGAATCCTTATCAAAAAATCACTTATGAAATTCCAACAGTTTACTAGAGAGTAATTCGACGCCAAATAAATCAGCCACAGCCCCTCCTCACCTATTATTTTAAATTTGTTCATTTTTTTCAAAAAAAAAAATAACTCTTCCCGATTGAAATAAGTTTTCGAGAGATCAATCAACTTTCTATTAAAATTCAAAGAAATTTTCTTATACAGGTTGTTAGGTAGTCGAGCCGGAATATTCCAGGTGATAGAGGATCATGTTTGATGATAAAAATCTTCCACACTTATTGTAAGATATGTATGACCAGCAGCTTAGCAACACTGTTACCGACAAGCTACCAACCTCTAAGCACAGAATAAAGGTGAAAAAAGGCTTTCAGCCATTCAAGTATAAGATCGTAACGAGGAAACATCCATGTATTACCGTTATACAATAAATGTACAATTAAACTATAATTGAGTTGCTATTGCCTTCGTTTAGTCACAACACTACACTTATGGTCAAATCTCAACTACGGAAGAATTATTGAACATTTCTTTTTTTGCCTTAAACTGATTTTGATTCAAAAAGTACGCTGCTTAGCACGATTCAATTGCTTCCATTTGAGGGAAATTGCATAAAATTCTGTTGCGAAACATTTAAATTAGGGGAAGATAACAAGAAGGAAAACAGTGTGGCATCAAGGAAAGAATTGTAGAGTGGTTGGAGAGCTTCAATTTGGTTGATAAAAACAATCCAGTTTATCATGCATTTTTGGAAAATTAATAAAAACCCATAAAAGACACTACATTTTAAAGTTCTTCTTTACTTGTTAAGGTTTCTTAATTACATTAAATTGAATGTTTTCTAAATTAGAGTTAGTTCAAGACATGAAATTAGGCTCAAGAAAAGTTCTACAACGGTGTCCTACTTGAGAATTGACCATATGCGTAGAAGAATCTTTTTCATCAAATATGATCCTCTATCACCTCCTGAAATATTCCGAATCAGCTACCTAATTCCATGTATATTCTTATCAGAATACTGGCTCAATTGTTTTAAGTTTGACGACTAGTGGTGCATGGACAATCTCACGCGAATGTAAATATTGTTTCCTAGAAATTGACGAAATTAAAACACTTTGGAAGAATGATTTTACGCGCTATTCTGTATGAAAAACTATACAGACATTAGTATCCTATGACTAACTGTTCTTGAAATATAATAAAATGTATAGGAAATTATATTAGATAAAAAAAACCATTTACGCATTTCATAAAACATCAACAATTATGAAATCGTTTATTTTTATAGCATACTCCGTTACTATAAAAAAGTTCGATCATAGGAAATATCTTGGTCATTCACAGTTTACGTGAGATAAAATATATGGAACCGGATACACGACCAGACAACATGCTCGATGTCGTGGTAGCCATCGCCACAATCACAAAGATTGTTTGCTGCGAGCCCAATGCGATAGAGATGCGCGTTTAGGTTGTAGTGATTGGACATAAGCCGAGATATCACGCGAATGAAATCACGACCTACATTCAATCCCTTGAACCATGCACTCGTCGAGACCTTAGGGATAATCGTGTGTAACCAACGACCGAACTCATCTCCACTCCACATGCGATGCCAACTTACGAGCGTGTACTGACGAGGAATGTGGAAAAATTCATTATAAGCAATAACGGTAGATAAACAACTGATAAATATGGCGAGTTTTGAAATTCTTGAACATGTATTATTTAATTTGATTTTGAATGTATAGATGATTGTGTTTAAACAAAATAATCTTCCTGTCCACGTGGACTCAGTATATACCCCCTCCCCCCTCTCCGTGGACAAGCGTGGACATGTTATCACCCCCTACCCCCCCTAAAGTTGTCCACGTGGTATGTGGACAGCCCCTAAATGTCGTCTTCAATTGCACCTACCTTTGCTAATGAGTCAGACCTCTTATTACCCGAAATTGAGCAATGTGAAGGGACCCAGACAAAGGTAATGACATAACAGCGTCTGTATAAAGCACTCAAAATTTCTCTTATTCTCTCAAGAAAGTACGGCGGGTGCTTTTCTGGCCTCACTGAACGGATAACTTCGACAGAGGTAAGACTATCCGTTACAATGCAATAGTGTTCAACAGGTCGTGAAACTTCAGGAAAATAACCAATATGAAAGTTAGTATGTAGGTTTCTAAAATATGCCAAAACTCATATTTAATACACTTTTTTCAATTTTATGACGTAACAGCGCTTGTGAATTCTATTTTTCACGCAGAGCTTGTTGTTACGTCACAAAATGCATCCCGAAAGTCACGTCACGTCACAAAAGAATTTGACTGGCGACATGCAAATTCAACTATAAAATAATCTCCAAATGATGATTCTTGTAGGAAATTCTCTCAATTTTACTTTGATATTGTTTACTTCCGTGGAAATCGTGTGACTTACACATGAAAAGGTGAAAAGGTGAGTCTAAACGTTGTCGCGTATGCTGGAATGGGTCGACTGGATTTTCAAGGATCACAGTTAGGAAAAAGCCAGAAACATCACGTCTCCTGAAAACAACAATCAACGATGGACGCGCCAGCGACGAACGGCTTCAGCTGAACAGACAATTTAGGGTAGCAAAAGGAACATGGCGCGCCAGCTTTTCTCGTTCGCCCGTTGCAATCAGGTAGTCCCATATTATAGATAAAGTGTTTATCTTCAGAAAACAAACTTGTTCCGAATTGAATCCTTCTTGGCGTAGCTATGAATTGCGTCCCTCTGTTTAATAATGACGGCCTTGGTAACAGTCATCAAGAGTTTAGGGGTCAGAATTTCAAATAATGGATCGCCAATTCCATCTAACAGTTTGTGACTGTAAGCTGTTAAAAGATAATGTTGGGACTTGACCTCAGCTTCGTGTTAATTTTTTTGATTTTAATTGTAAAGTTTGTTATGCCCAAGAAAAGGCAATAATCAGAAGGAAGCCTAAATTATGAATGGATCAATATGAGGACAGTAAACTCAAGCAATGAGAAATGCAACATCTACTTTAAAATTCGAGTTTTTTCATTCAAAAATAGTGATTTCCAAAACTGAACAAACCATGATCATTTTTTTCGGACAAACCAGGCCATGTTTCATCGATCGGAAAATGTAGTAATCGGACGGAGCAATGCCTGGAGCATACGGCGGGTGGGATAGGACCTCCCATTTCAGCGTTTCTAAGTATGTTTAGACCGGTTTCGCAACATGCGACCGAGTATTGTTGGTCCGGCATATAACTTCATCGTGTATTTGCTCGTATTGTGGCCGTTTTTCCTTCAGTGCACGGCCCAAACGCATCAATTGTCGTCCGTAGAGGTCCCCCGTAATGGTTTCATTCGGTTTTAGCAGCTCATAGTACACCACACCCAGCTGGTCCCACCAAATAGACAGCATAACCTTCTGGCCGTAAATATTCCGAACAGCCGTCGATGTTGATGCATTGCCGGGGTATCCATACGTTGCCCGACGTTTGGGATTGTCGTAATAAACCCACTTTTCATCGCCATGCTTGTTTTTTACGGAATTTGCTAACACAAACATTTTGTCATTGGTTTCGACTGTCACTTTTTTTCAAATGACTAATATTATAAATTATAGGCTCTATCGATACCTGTAAATGATGTCAAAATGAAGCCTATACCTCAAAAAATGTCTTTGTTTCCATTATTCAATTATTTATAACATAAAAGTTTGATAAATTTACTGTTTAAAATGAAGTGCTCGGAATTTGAGACTCTTCGGAATATAAGACAAACGGTATTTTTTATTAAAACGTAACGGTTGTTCTTCAAAAAAAGTCAGTGAATGTTGGCAAAGGGGCCGTGCTCAGCCGTACGGCGCAACTTGGTGGAGATACTCTCACAAAAGCGCTGGACGGCACTGACATTCATCTTCCGGATGCAAGTGGCCCGCCAATTATTCTTGTACACCAGGGCACTGAGGGAGCCGCAAAAATCCTCGAGCGGACGGCACTGGGACAAGTGGGTCAGGTTCCGTTCCTTGGGTACGTACGGTACGGTTGTGCCCTCCCAGCTCCCCGGACCATAATCCCCTGGACTTTTATGTATGGTCGTAAATGATAAGAAAGCAGAGCGAACATAGAGTGAGAACTATGGACCAATTTCAAAAGCTCATTTCCAAGATCTGGGACGAGGTGCCGATAGACCAGGTGCGGTACCGCGTGCGATTCTTTTGAGAAACGTCTCAAGCTCATCATACAGCACAAAGGAAGGTGCTCCCAGCTAATATGTCGTAAAGGCTCTCAATAAACATTGCCTAAATCAAAATTAACGCAGAAAACAATATCTTGTATTTTCTTTTCTTAACACATTTTCAAAGTGTATTCGAAGTTATTTAACACTCTGTATAAAATTAATAATATATAGAATTTCACCTGAAATTGCGATCAAATTGACCTGGTTTTTCAAATTTATTCAGATTTAGAATTAATTACAGTAGCACCCCGATTATCCGCGCGCGGATGGTCCGCGGTGTGTAAGTGGTAGGCGCTTGCTCTTTTTTTTTTTTGGTCATGGCTCTCACATTATCTGACCGCTGGTGTCCACGATTTCACAGAAGAATAGTTTAATGATTTTTATACTGATAAAACATAGTTTTCATGCTGAAATATCTTTCTTCGCGTTTGCACCTTTTTCAGGCCTTCATGGAATTATCCGCGATTTTCGATATACGCGAAGCCCTTGCCAGACTATTTCGCGGATAATCAGGGTTCCACTGTATTGATAAATTTAGAAAACATCTTCTGATTCCAGTCTTCGCGATGCAGCTAAATAAGTTATCAAAAGTAACGTAGAGGAATTGAACGAAGAGTATGGCGAAAAGCAATTCGCTGGCTGGTTGCACTGGTGAATATGTTCGCATTACGAGTAAATACCCACTTTATTGACATCCGCCACGTTCACGAGTTTGTTCATTTCACCATACCCTCGATATATCGTAAATAAGAATGAACTCAAAATCTCATTCATCGCGATTCACATTCATGAGAGGTTGTTCGCATAGTTCGATTCACGAAGAAAGCAAGCAGTAAAATATGGGATGCGATATATCGCGGAGTATGTTGTGAATAACTCAATCTGCAATTATCCCCACTAAATGAATCCGTTTCACTTGGATTGATCATGTTTCCGAAGATATTTGACAAAACCAGACCGTATCTTTTCTACCAAGTTTTTTTACCAGGCATATACCGAATTATTTCAGAGCATTCTCATACTACATGGCATACTATGGAATTATGTCAAATGAACTGATTTGAGTAACGACACCCCTCATTAAAGGGGTATTCTAGTGTAGAGGCTCGAATTTCGAGCTCTTTTGGGGTATTGGGGTACAAATTGAAAATCGAGCACACCGTGAAAATTGTCCAATTTTCGCGTCAATCGATTTCGGCACTCCATAACAATTTTTTATATTGAAGAAAATAATATATGCCATGAAACTAACTATCGAACAATTGAAACATATCAACCCCTCTCCTAACGGAATTACCCATTTCTGATTGGTCTAAATTGACGATACATGCGGCCGGTCCCTAACAGAGACATCAAAACCAAGCAGCCTGGGGGAAACCGTCATTGCATATACATGAAAGTAGGGAGTACTTTTGTTCCTACCGAAATGTGTTCCCTAACAGAGACATCAAAACCAAACTGTCTGGGGAAAATCGGTATTGCAAACACATGAAGTAAGGGGGAACTTTTGTTCCTACCGAAATGTGTTCCCTAACAGAGACATTTAAATCAAGCTGCCTGGGGGAAATCGACATTGTAAATAAATGCAAGTCGGGGGCATTTTTATATTGCAAGTAAGGTGAGTGATACGATTAATTCTAGCTAATAAAATTTAAATTTGGAATTTTCATGCTAGTTGCTTCGTGAAATTTCATATCAATGACCGATCATGCATTGTGAAAAATTTAGCACAAGTTTAGGTGTAAAATTGTATATGGTAACAGTTGTGTTAAAAATGACTTGATATATGAAACGATTTATTTCAATTTTTCATACATAAAAACCAAGATGTGTTCCCGCTTGAGAACGGGTCGTTTGGTTTAAGCTGTCTGTTATTTTGTGTTCATTTTCACCCAAGGAAAGTTTATACGAAGAGAAAAATTAGAAAAGTGAAGAAATATTAGAAGTTTGATTTCCCATATGCTCTATATATAGCATTAGGTATTGTTAGTCCAATTAAAATTCGGATTGGGCTGAATATACACCTAGACAGTATAAATTATAAAAGAAAATTACCTTTTTCATTTTAAATATGTTTTCTCTATATTAAAGTACCATTTTTATACAAATGAGAAAAATTGATATTTGTGTTCGGTATTGGTAATTATCTTATATTACATTGGTGAGTTTTTTTCCTTTATTTCATCCATACATAACACAGGAGGCATCTCGGATCATAGGATCATAGAGGGCGGTTTTTTCAATCTCGTGCCACTTCGGTATCTTTTATTTGATTCGCACCGTCCAGCGACTGTTTACCATCTTTCTGTCATCATCACTCGGTAAACACTGGTGGAGTGAACAAACAATACCCAACAACCAAACAAAACGGCCCTTTTCATGGTCACCAAATCATTATCAAAGAGTTTGACAATGTAATTCTTCAAACATATCCAAAATCAACACATAGCCTAACGTAATGCTACGTCAATTATGCGGTCGTGTCTCGGACACAACCCTCCTGTGACTTTTTTATGTTTTAACAGTACAACAAGAAATAAACGGTAAAAATATTCAAAATTGAAATAGTCACAAGCTGGTGAAGTGATTCCAACCCTTCTGGTTCTCTGAAACGAAAAAGATCGAACAAATCAATAAAGATGCCGCTTTCGTATGAGCCTCGGATAAGTGAAAAATCACTGAAATGACTTGGTAAACGATGGAATTTACGAAAAGTCCTTTCTGGGGTATATTCGCGAATGTCGAAACTTCAGGCATATGAAGGAAAAAATCGTGTTTTTTTTCAAATTTCTATACTACAACACATACTCCCTTAAATGGAGAGTGATGGTTCAGTTTTCATGAAGTGCCGTTCTCGATTTTCGGCAACGCTCCAACCATGTCAGGAGGAGTTCAGGTTTTGTAGAGAAAGCAAAACCAAAAAGCTGTTTTCAAGGGTTTGTAAACCACTCTTCGAATTTATGAGGATAACATGCTGGTTATTTTGCTTGTTGCAGAAAAGAGCATTGATCGTTTTCATTGAGAATTACAATAGCGGTCAAAATCGCCAAAGAAATAGCCGTAATTCAAGCAAGATACACGTTAGCAGTATCTGTCAGCGAATTGAAAACGTTGATTCCCAAATTTGCAAAATTTTACGACAAAGTTTCGGAAAGCGAGTAGTTACTAGAGATTTCAAGATTCCGTGGACATCAAAAGGCCGCTGGAATTAACCTAGACGATGACAATCATTAGTGTACATTGGAAGTGGTACAGTTCATCATGAAATGGAATTTATAAGAAACGCTTCCAAATCTTACAGCGAGTTTGAAGCTGTTACTAACGATTTGCGTTTTTATAGCACCTAGTGGAAGAGGCTTTTCAAAGTTGAAATTAATTAATTATCATTATTTGCGGTCAACGATGGGACCGGCATTATTAAATGGCTTGGCTTTGTTGTGAATCGAAAGTAAATTGACTAACTCTTTTGACTTTTACGATATGTTCAGACAATTTGCTGCTGTAAAGTTGAGACATGCAATGATTTTACGATTTGTTATTCGTGATTTTTTTCTGTTTAGTTTTTCATCGCACTGTTTTGACAGTTCACAAGTCATTCGTGTCTTGTGTCAAAACTAAAATTGCAAGTGTTCATTAACATTTCATTATTAGACTTACAAATAATTAAATTTTGTTATCAAAATAAATGCTCTGTTAAAAATGCTTCAGCGAGGAATCATATTTTTGGTTGAACGGATATGTTGGTAAACAAAATTGTCGCCAATGCCAATGCATCTCGAAAAATGATTTCCAATTTTTGTTAATTAAAAACCGAACGCTTAAAAAATCACCCGTTTTATTAATTATAATGAACCTCAAATTTAGATTTCTTGGATCAGTAAATTTTATTTTTCATGGGATTCCTCAAGACATGGCCTGGGGCCGTTGGTTTTCCTCCTGTACTTCAACGACGTTAATTTTAAGCTGAATCTTCCCCGTTCATCATTCGCCGACGATGCGAAAATTTACTTCCTCATCAATTCGACTGCCGCTGCCTGCCTACTTCAACAACAGTAGGACAGCTTTGTCGAATGGTGTAGTGCTAATCGCATGAAAGTGAACCCAAGTAAATGTGTCATTATTACTAATTCGAGAAAAAAGGAGCCGATCTTGTTCGACTACAAACTCTTGGGTACTTCCATCGAGGGAACTAACTGTATCAAAGATCTAGGTGTGTTTCTAGACAGCAAACTATCGTTCCAGCAGCACATGACGTATATTGTTAGCAAAGCTTCTAGAAGCCTTGGCTTTTTGATCCGAATCGGTAGAGATTTCAATAATATCTATTGCTTGAAGTCTTTATACTGCTCGCTGGTGCGTTCGACTCTTGAGTACGGTTGTCAAGTTTGGATCCCATACTACATAAATGGTGTCGACAGAATTGCAGCTGTACAGCGCAGGTTTGTGCGCTTTTCTCTTCGTCGTATGGGATCCGTTCCGGCTACCCAGCTATGAAAGTAGATGCCGCATAATCAATTTAGTCACCTTAGCTGTTCGCCGCAATGTCGCCAATCTGATGTTCTGACGGCGAGAACTGAGTGTCCCGCATTGCTTAGCTCATTCCACCTGCAAGTGCCTCCAAGAAGTCTACGGAACCAAAATTTCCTGCGTATACCGGTCCGGCGTACCGGGGAGGTTATTAGCGTTATTTTAGGATCATTTTCACAAATTTAAGTATCACTAGGGCCTAGATCCAGCCTGTTGATTATTATTGTTGAATAAAAAATAAAAATAAAAATAAGTTAATGTCATTGGATATCGTATTCAAACCAGTGCCACAAATTATCAAAATCTGTTCACGAATGAAGACATTAGCTTTTTCCCAGTGTCGGATGAATTCTCTTCTGTTGAAACTCAACACAATAACTGTCAGAATGAGTATAACACAAGAGTCGAGACGCGTGAGCTTTGTCAAGTATATTGATCGAATAGAGCATGAACGAATTTCGGAAAGCCTTCCATTACTGTCAATAATTTCAGGTGATTATCACGAACGTTAAGTTGATCTTCACCACTTGCAGTGAACTTCTATTGAAAACGTGTTTGATTTCCATATTTAGAAACAAAGAAATCCGGAGAAGGCAACATTAGCTTTCGTTGAGAATTGAACTCGCGATCTTTAACGTGAAGGGTACGATCCGTTCCCGTTTCCGTTTTCGCTTTATATGATCTTTTACTATCGCCATTTCGCTCTGACACGATCTTAGTTTCTAACACTTTCTTCATCTAACTCCACTTCACTAACTCCATTTTCGGTCCCTTAGGGCGGCTTTCAATGAACCGGAAGCCACTATCTCTTTCTCCAAAATAGCATCGGAATACGATACTCGACTTCCGCTGTTTAAGCCCTTCCATCCATTACCCATATCGTAGGGGTTTTATATGATTGCTAGTCATTCATAGCCAGTATCATTAAACCGGAAATCAAAACAAGATTATGTTCGTTTTTCGCTCGTCTGTTATTATCACCCATTGCCCATATAATTGGGGTGTATGCCATTTCTGGCCAATCGGTAGTAGATTCATAAAATATAGCTAGAGTTATACCATATTCCATTGCCGAAGTCGCCAAAAACAAGAATTTTTTATAATAAATGGCTATCCTTTACCATTAATCGATTTCACTCTCAATTAATTGACGCTGAATTTTACGCTTTGATTTTCACTAACACGCAATGATATTCAATTTCGACGTTACGAATATCATGGCGAAAATAAATATGCAAATGAGAAATGAACTTTATGGGAAGCTGATGTTGATGTTCATTGCACTGGTGTTCATTGATAGTGATGTTCCATATTTATCGACTCTCGCTTGAGCAGTAGGTTGTCAATACAAGGCAGCCTGAAATTCGCCGTAATTGAATGCCGTGAACGTGAATATTTTCGGCACTGATTCAAACAAATTCATGGCGTAACGTTTGATGTAAAGAAGAAAGTAAGTTGAAGTCTTACCGAAAAGACGATTGAAGTCGTAAATTTACTATACGATGTTGAAAAACTGTTTTCCAGAACACGCTTATACATCCTAATCGAAAATCTTACCGGTAATTTTGAAAAAGGCTACGAAAAAAAAAGAAAAATCAAAGTGATGTTTGTTTACATGGTGATGACATCATCAGGGATGTGTCATTTTCGGAAATACATCAAAAATATAGTTTTGTGATTCAGTGTAATGGAAGGGAGGCGTTAACGTGATACGCCCTCCTTTTTGGGTTATGCCCTCCTTATCAACAGGTAGTTCCCATACTGACAATAACATATTTTGTTTTTCAAAACAAACTTCGTCCGAACTGAATGCTACTGAATTTACGAACTGAATTTATAAATAATCCATTGGAATTGACATGTCATATCATAATTCAGGTTTTACTTGCTCATATCGGTTTAGTATCGATCATCCCTTAAAACGACCACGGAGTGATCCTTAAAAATTGCTCTGGAGACATCACTTGGAAAAAGAATGATCGGGATACGGGATACGGGATTTGTGTTAAACTCGTATTATCGCGATTCGATAGATAAACAATACTAACACATTCTTCGGGACAGATATGATGAAAATGTCAATGTCTCCATTATTTCTAATCGGATCTTGGCTACTCGACCAGCCTTAAACTCGAACTTAACACTAGGCTCTGGAAATAACAAAACAATTCAGAGATTCGTAGATTTCTTCTTCTTCTCAAATGGCACTAATGTTCCTAGAGGAACTTCGCTGTCTCAACGTAGTATTACTTGCGTCATTTTCATTAGAACTTAGTTGAGATTCCTGAATGCATTCCGAATGGGAAGCTTTAGAATACGCGTGACCACAGTGCAAGGCGGAGGAAATTTATTTGACGAAACATTCCACCGACCAGAACAGGAATCGAACCCCCGACAAGTCAGATTTGACGCTAACCACTCGACCACGGGCGCACAAAGATTGCTAAATTTGTGGACAGAAAAAATATAAACAATGGCAAGATGCAGATTTTGACATATCCCATGAAAATCCGAAACATCTCCGGTGTCCGCAGGCACCCCAAACTCAAAAGCAGGCTACCAAAACTTGATAAATAAATTCATCTAACTGAATATACTGTTGAGCGATTTATGACATTGACAAATTTTTGCTAAGCTCATTCATTCTGAACATCGTCTGTAGAGTAGATATATTAGTTTTTTCTCTTAAATTGCAATCTGTCACATCTGAATGAGCATATTTTTCGAAAGGTTACGAATATTCAAATTATGACTAACCCGATTGTTTGTCTATTCCATGAGAATTTCATTCTGTGTATTATCACGTATAACTGAATGCTAAAAAATATCGAAAAAAATTAGATAGGGTAAATGATCTTGGTTTGTCCGATTTGGGGTGTTTTTACGGAACTAGTAAATACAAATCGAATTTTCTTCATGAAAATCACATATAATCGATACGAGTTTGGGTTTGTTGAAAAGCCCCAAGTCTCTAGTTGCTAATATTACCATAAGGCGTTGAAATTATTCAAATTTATACGTTTTTTAACGATTTTCCTCAAAGAGGAATTATGATCATGGTTTGACCACCTCTGATCATGGTTTGTCCGGCTTTAGAAATCACAATTTTTGAATGAAAACATTCGAATTCTCAAGTAGATGTTGCATTTATCATTGCTTGAGTTTACTGTAATCATATTGATCCATTCATAATTTAGGCTTTCTTCAGAATATTGCCCTTTCTTGGGCATTTTAAAAATATTCACCTCAAGACACGCAACATAGAGAAACTTTATTTCTGCTATACGCGATGCATACGATAAACAAACTGCAGCGCGCCAAGCGGTTGCCATAGAAATCATGTGGACAAAACATGATTATTGAATTGGACAACTCATGATCAGAATTGAGTTCATTAAAATGCGTTAATTTAATGGTTTAGCTATGTAAATCAGATACAAATGGTTTGCAAGAATGATGTTTACAATATTTGTAAGTGTTATAATCCGGAAAAGGTCTGATTACGTGCGAAATAATCATCTGCTGAACGATTAAAAGTTAGCTCGAATGAGGGGCGCATTGACACCAATGGATGTTGTATTTTATAATCCTTTAAAACATTCCGTAAAAATATACTATAAAACTACTGTAAATCATGAAAAAGACAGTTTTATCTATATGTTTTGAAACATTCCAATACCTGATTTGACGAAGATGTGCTGAATTAGAGCATTCAAAAAAGTGGACAAACCATGATCATATTTGCGACTGGACAAGCCAAAATCATTTACCTTATATAGAAAGCCATCATCCAAACATGAAAATACTTCCCGACAAAACAAGCGTATAAACATTGTAATCTAAAATGTTCCATTTCCTGTAGCAATTATACATTGATTTGTATCTAATGGGGCATTTGAAAAGTGTACGCGAATATTTGTTAAGTTATAGTTATATGTTAAGGCAATATGATTATGAACTAGATAAATTTTCACGTCAATTGAAACCATTCGCATCCGAATTAGACTATTTTTCTGAGACTATTAGTACAATGACAAAATTTTACCTATCCACACTTTTCGTTTATCCACTGGCGAATTGCATGCCAACTCGTCTTAGGAGTTGGCAGCACCATCTCATATAGTATTGAAACGTTGTGGGTGTAAAGACATGGGTCATTTAAGCAACTTTGCATACTTGAAATATTCGAAAAACAATTAGACTACTTTTTGGATGAAGCCAAATTTGTTTTCTTAATTTTTTACAAAAATTTATGACTTAAAAACTATGATACCTACAAAATTCATGTCAAAGAATGAAATGTAGGAAATTGTTTAAATTTTTACGAAAAAATACCAACAAATTTAAAAAAAAAATTTCGCTGACAAAAGAGTTGTTTTAAAATTTAATATTCATTTTTCTTAAAAAAGTATTTTTTAAAATTCCCAAATATATCTCCTCCGAAACGGCTCGACCGATTTTGATGAAATTATACTCAAAATACTTGGTAGGTATGAGAATAGGTTGTAAACTATATATGATACCGGTAGAATACCGGTAACTATACATTTTATACCGAATAGGGTGGTTCTATGCAGAAAAAAAGATCTGGATATTTTTTTCAAAAATTTGACTTCATACCATACATATAACCTTAAATTTTGACCCCAAATCCCTATTTTTAATTGCGATTTTATTATTTTTGTGTCAAAAATATTCTAATAATTTAACCGTTGTTCGTTTTTTCAACAGAACGAATTTATTTAAGTTGTTCAATGACTGATGGCGTAACGCCCGCTTCATTGAACATCCATCTACAAATACACAAGTAACATCAATTCATCTAAAGCAGGGAGCATCTCCGACGAGCTGGAAGCCTTTTTGAATGAGCACAATGAATTATCGAAATTCTTCAAATCACATTTGCTCGGATTACAAAATGACAATCACGCTATTGCCATGAACCCTGATAAATTAGCGGTGCGAGGAATAATACATTCACTTGCGAGACACTATCATGAGCAACGCCGACACAGCTTTAGTTATAGCCAGGCCAAAGCGCAATGCATTGTCATGACATTGCGCATGTGTTCAAACACAAAATGAAGTTCGATCGTATTCGTCCCCACATATTATTGGTTGTATTCTGTTGAATGGAAAAAGCGCAATTTTGCATTCTGTTCAAGCTCAAGTCCAATCGAGTTGAGCAAATATGACAACCTTGCCACGCAATTCGACGTAAACAACATTGGTCTCCATGTTCCATTTCTATGAAGCAAAAATAGTAATGGTTGGTGTGGAATAAACACGCAAAATTTAGCATTCAAACACATTCAAAACAAATTTAGCATCCAAACGAAATCGAATAATAATTTTCATTCAAATTTCAACAATTTAGAATTATTTCCGGAATTATGCTGATCGGCATGCTGATAGAGAGTGAATTGAACCACAAATACGGATGACTTATTTTGACCATTGTTTCGCGACAAGGCGAACGAATTTAAGAGTGTAAAAGTCGATTTCGATCGAATTGTAAAATCCGATCACTCATATGCATATATGAATATTGAGTTCTACAAATCGGTGAAGAGTAATAAAAACAGCCATGAATAAAGGAAGCAATATGGCTGTGTTTCAAACTTAGATTACCGATGTGAATACTCCTCGACTGAATGACAACGATAAAATAACGCGATTCCAAACAGGCCGATTAATCAGCTCCATTGAAGTTAGCTGGCGTATCGCTGTTTTCCAATTTATGAACGAGACCAAGCTGTTATAAACTAAGCCATGTTGAAAATCACATGCACGTATTTTCTAACAAGGAGACATCAATAAATATTGATTTTCTATATTTCATTTTTTCTACTCTACGACAAACTTATATTACTTTTTTCAGTTGACGTTTAACTTTTAAGAGATCAAACATGTCAGTAACGTTAATGAAATACACCAAGAAACATCATATACCCTTTCGTTCATCATTTAATTCGTTTTTTTTTATCGGTCACATTTGATTTATTTTAAAGATCGTTAAAATATTCAAACACACTTACAATTAGTGTGTTTTATTCAACACATATATATATATATATATATATATATATATATATATATATATATATATATATATATATATATATATATATATATAAGACATCAACTTTCTATCTTTTATAGTTTTTGGAATATATGTCATTTTTATATGGAGACTCCTGAAAAAAATAATGTTTTGCTCGTTACGTTTTTGTGTGTAAATTCTCACATTTGACATGTTCTTGGCATGTTTCTAAATAGAGAAAAGTTAGCAGAGCATTTAAAATGCGATAATCTATATATATAAAAATGGAGTGATGTCTGTCTGTCTGTCTGATTCTTATAGACTCGGAACCTACTGAACCGATCGACATGAAAATTGGTATGTAGGGGTTTTGGGGCCGGGGAAGGTTTTCGTGATATTTTGAGACCCCTCCCCCCTCTCTAAGGGGGGGCTGCCATACAAATGAAACACAAATTTCTGCATTACTCGGAAATTAATCAATCAAACGAAACCAAAGTTGGCATGTGAAAGTTTTAGGGTGCAATAAATGTTTCTATGATGGTTAGACAGTCCTTCCCCCACTCAAAGGGGGGGCTGCCATACAAATGAAACACAAATTTCTGCATTACTCGAGAATTAATCAAGCAAATGAAACCAAATTTGGCATGTGGAGGTTTTAGGATGCAATAAATGTTTCTATGGTGTTAAGATACTCCTTCCCCCTCTCTTAGAGGGGGCTGCCGTACAAATGAAACACAAATTTTTGCATTACCCGAGAATTAATCAAGCAAATTAAACCAAATTAGGCATATGGAAACTTTAGGGTGCAATGAATGTTTCTATGGTGGTTAGATACCCCTCCCCCCTCTCTTAGGGGTGGCTGCCATACAAATAAAACACAAATTTCTGCATTACTCGAGAATTAATCAAGTAAATGGGCGGGACGAAGTTTGCCGGGTTAGCTAGTTTATACATAAAAATGTAACGAATTGAACATTAATAGCATTTTTCAAAGAAAAACATGAACTAGTTGTTGTTCGATAAACTTTTTCCATGTAAAGGGTGTGTCACATCAAATTGCATCACGGAAAAAACGCTGTAGAAATTTAATTTTTAGGAATTATATCTTCAGTTTTCGCTTATAATCAGATAAGAGTGTATGGATCACGTTGGCCATGCTTCACTGTCAATTTTTCGTAAATTTGGAAAAATGTCGTCGAACGAAAAAGAGCGTCGTGAATTAATCCTGCGCACTCATTTCGAGAATCCGGAGTTGTCACATCGGGACATCGGTAAGATGCTGGGAATCGTCCAATCCACGGTCAGCAGAGTACTAAAACGATACTTCGAGAACCTAACCATCGACCGGAAGGTGAAGAACGGCAAAAATGGATGCTCCGTCAGTGAAAAAGATCACAAACGCGTAGTTAAGCAGTTTAGACGTGATCCGAGAAGTTCGGTCCGGGATGTCGCCAATAATCTGAATTTGTCAAGTTCATTCGTCCAGCGGACCAAGCAGCGAGAGGGCCTGCGTACATACAAGGTTCAGAAGGCTCCTAACCGCGACGAAAGGCAAAACATGGTGGGGAAGACGCGAGCCCGGAAGCTGTACACCGAAATGCTGACGAAGCCGCATTGCCTGGTAATGGACGACGAAACCTAATTCAAAGCGGACTTTCGTCAGCTGCCGGGCCTGTTGTTCTTCTCCGCAGAGGACAAATTCAGCGTTCCGGAGGAGATTCGCAAGCAGAAACTATCCAAGTTTGCCAAAAAGTACATGGTGTGGCAAGCGATCTGCTCTTGCGGAAAGCGGAGCGCCCCCTTCGTGATGACCAGCACGGTAAACGGGCAGGTTTACCTTAAGGAGTGCCTACAGAAGGGCTTACTACCACTATTGAAGAAGCACGAGGGCCCGACCATCTTCTGGCCGGATCTCGCTTCGTGCCACTATTCAAAGGACGTGTTGGAGTGGTACGAAGTCAACGGGGTCACATTCGTGCCAAAGGAAATGAACCCGCCCAACGCGCCGGAGCTTCGCCCAATAGAGAAATATTGGGCGATTATGAAGCAGGCCCTCCGGAACAACCCAAAAGTTGTCAAATCGGAGGCGGACTTCAAGAGAAAATGGATTTCTGTTCAAAAAAAACTACAACCTGACATTGTACAGAACCTTATGGACGGGGTAAAGAGGAAGGTGCGAGCATACGGGCTTGGGCTCGAAGTATGAATAAAAAGAAAATGCCAAAAGTTGTTTAATAGTTTTTATTTTACTGTCTAAAATTTTCAAAAGGATCGGTCTACTGGGCGAATTTCTACAGCGTTTTTTCCGTGATGCAATTTGATGTGACACACCCTTTAAATGTGCCTATCGTCCGATGTATGAAAAATATGTTGGAAATTTTAAAGGCTATTTATATCTATTTTCTTCAGAATTTTAAAAGCATACGTTTTCGAGAAAAATGGATTTTAATTTTCAAAATATTTTTTTTCAATGAAATTTTTTTCCAAAAAATTCTTTGATAATTTTAAATGAAAACCAAAATAATTTTCTACATTCCATCCTTTGACTAAAATTTTGTAGGTCTGATAGATTTTTTGTAGGTTTTTTCTTAATTTAAAGTTTTATCAACTTTTTTTCGAAAAATCTTAATTTAAAAATAATAAAATCTACAAAAAGTTGGCCAGAGAATAATATGTAGGAAATTACTTAGGTTTTCATTATTAAATTATAATTATAAATTTTTGGAAAAAAAATTCATTGAAAATTAAAATTAATTTTTCTCGAAAACATGTGTCTTTAAAAATCTGAAAAAATATATATAAATAGCCCTTTAAATTTACAACAAGTCACCTATACATCGGAAGATGGGCACATTTACATGGAAAAAGTTTTTCGAACAACAACTTTTTCATTTTTTGTTTGAAAAAATATTACTCACGTTTAATTCGTAACATTTTTATGTATGAATTATCGCAATTTACATGCTCTACTAACTTTTCTCTATTTAGAAACATGTGAAGAACATGTCAAACGTGAGAATTTACACATGAAAAAGACAACAAACTTAGGATTACTTGTATTTTTTTTCAAAGAAAATATAAAAAAATTGTTGTTTGAAAAACTTTTTCCCTGTAAAAGTGCCTATCTTCCGATATATGGACGACTTGTTGGGAATTGTAAGGGCTATTGATATATATATATATAAATATATATATATATATATATATATATATATATATAGCCAAAAAAAATTTAAAAAAAAAACGTTTTTGAGAAAAATTAATTTTAATTTTTAAAGAAACTTAAAAAATATAAAATAACATTTTGTCAGCGAAATTTTTTTCCAAAAAATTTTAAGTGTTTTTTGTAAAAATTTAAACACTTTCCTACATTTCATCCTTTGACATGAATTTTGTAGGTATCATAGTTTCATAGTATCAAAAAATTAAGAAAAAAATTGGCATTTTCCAAAAAGCAGTCTAATTGTTTTTCGAATATTTCAAGTAGGCAAAGTTGCTTGAATGACCCATGTCTTTACACCCACAACGTTCCACTGCTATCTGAGATGGTGCTGCCAACGGCCAATCGAGTTGGCATGAAATTCGTCCCCTATAAGTTTCATTCAGTAAATAATTACGCGTGGCATAATAGAATCCTGAACGGATTGTAGATCATTATCAACATTTGAAGACAATGTACATGTGTATTAACTTTGTGATCGTAAATATTCCACTTTTTGCAACAACCAAACAGTACATCTATTTTCTTGTTCGTTTCGTGCGAATAAATACTGTAGGAGAATACATCAGTTTACACTGTAACAAAAATATATTCTCGTACAAACTTCCCGTGAAATACATGAATGACTCACAATTGAACATTTCTTTTTCATATTTTAGCTTCATAATATTACAACCGAAATTTGCGGTAACATTTCCCAAGCGCTTCCACGCATATCAAAGTATTTATTTATCCATCAGATTGTACTTAAAATTCGAACGATTTGAGGCACCCAAAGCGAATGAACGAACTTTGTTGCCTTCTCATGCACACACGAACACATACACACGCGCCACGGGACAGGCCAACGAATCAACGCCCAGCCCGATGACGTCTCGTGCTATTTATAGAATCATGATTCATGAAAACCAACCAGTAGTACTACAATCGCTTCATTCGTATGTCGAACGTCAAACAGTGCGCTTCGTGTGTTCCCATCGGTCGTGTATTTCATTCTCTCTCCCTCGTCGTCTCGGCTACGATATTGTGTCGTTGATGATATTGCTATTATTCCGAGCTTCGAGCTTCGGGGGGACACATTCAGCAGTACCTACTGTGTCGCGAACCATTTCGCAATCTCGTTTTCTAGAAAATAAATTCGTTTCGGTGTGTGTTTGCTAAAACTTTTGGCTAAACGAGTGTTAATTGTGAAACTTTTTGCGAGTGAATTTTATTGTTTACACACAGTTTCCCGTGACAAAGAATATACCAAATCGTGTGCGTTCGTGTTGGTAGTCATAAAGCAGAAAAAAAATCGTCGTTTACAACGTAGTGCGAAGTAATCAATTCTTCACTTATGGAGTGTTAACTTATTGATAAAATCATACACCGACGTAACACATTGCAATGGAATATCGTGATAAGAAGTGTGTATGTTGAAGGAGCGAACAGCAGCATAGGAGAAAAAAAACAAGCCAAGTGACCTTAGTCCGGAAAGGAGAAGCACAAAGTTGCTGAATGAATTTCATTAATGTCTTTGCCTTGAAACCCATTACATCGATTTTTATACGGCAAATCATACGAGTGACTTACGTGTGCAATAGTGTTAGTTTATGTGAAGTTCTGCGGGGCGTCGAGCAGTGAACAAAAGCAAACAAAAAGAACAAGTGTCTGTGCCACACATTCGTCGTCACAATGAGGAATAACATCAGCAACAATAACATGGAATCATTTTACGAGGATAACAACACCCCGCAATTTGTGCCCTCGTCGAATCAGGCACCAACGAGGAATGGCCTGAAGCGACCGGCGACGCTCGAGCTGAATCCGGGCAAATCCCGCAAGGCACGCTTCAACGCCTCGGTGACGGCACCTCCGGTGTTGACCTCGCCAGACCTGCAAGTGCTGAAACTCGTCTCGCCGGAACTAGAGAAGATAATAATCAACAACGCCGCCCTGCCCACGCCTACACCGAGCAGTATTCTCTACCCGACGAAGGTAAGTCAACCTAATTAATGGGTTTTTATTTGGGCCTTCAGAGCAAACATGTATTTTGCGATTTTTTTTTTCTATTTCGTCTGTTCCCCGTCAAACATATGCAGCCGAATCACTTATAGAAATGTTCAACAACTTTGCATGTGTGAATCTCCTAGCACATGTTTCCGTCGCATATTTGTATCTTCACTTTAGTTGTCCATTGACGCATCAAGGTGTGACTCCTCGAAGTGTGGAAAGCTATGTACTCGATTCGGATGAAGCATGTAAATTCACCTGAATTGTATACCTATGGCAGATTGGATAGTGATGAGCGCGTGGTATCGAACTTTTAACCTTTCCGGCCCTTTTGATTGCAATAACGTTTGTTATGCGGCCCCCTGAAGAAATCTCAGATGAATTACACTGAGGTAAACAACCCGTTGTTGCCAAACACATGTTTTTCAACATCAACAAGACTACGTTTCCACGGTCCAATTTGTTTCCTACCTTGGTCTTGATTTAAAAGAGGAGCCGAAAGTCCGCCAGGATACGTGGAAACAAACGGAATGATGATCCTTGAGCCGAGATATCATTTCTCATTTCCAATTACCCATGCTGTATTTCGTCGGGTAAATCCCGCCCAAACGCTTATACAAGAAGTCCAAATGAGTCATAATTTCCGATTTGAGATTGAAGTCCAGCTTGTCCGCTGCTTTTTAGGATTTTTCGCGCCAGATCTTCGCTTGTAGCAAGATCAATGAGACGTTTTTATCAACCTTCCTCACTAAATTTTGTGATGGAATATTCATGTTTAACATTCATTTTTATCATGTAGACCGTGTCGTCAGACGATTATGTTGATAAATAATTTTAATGTCGTCCTATAATACAAAAAGCAGGGATGTGTTGTGGATGTGTCCATTGCATAGTTCCTTGATTAAACGAGTATTCAAATCTAAAGATTGGATGAACAATCTGTCGAATATATACCGAGAATTCGTGTTTTTAAAGAAAATATTTGATTTATCACCTAAATTTATGTTTTATGTCGCCTTCAAAATGAAGCAATACGTTTCCAACAAACATCGAACCACTTTTTATAACTGTACTCAGAAAATGCTTTCAGTCACACAGCGAAACCTTATTATGTCTTCAATACTGTCAGAACGAGCCTCAGGAAGCGATAATTTGAGTTTCGGGAATAGGAAAAAGTCACACGGGGCCATAACTGGAGACTTGGATGAACGTGGGATCAGAATTCGATCTTTTTTTTTTTTTTTTTTTATCTGTATTATAGTGATTTTCAGCTCATTTAGCTGGTTCGTCACTTTTTACTTCCATTTTTGGAAGAATGTCGGGAGTGAGAATTGAACTCGTGACCTTTAGCGTGAGAGGCATGGATGTTACCACTACGCCAGATCGCCTCCAGAATTCGATCTTTCAAGCATGTCTTCAGCCACTTTTTTTTTTATCCAAAATATATATTTTTATCAAGGCTCATATGGCGTCAACCTGACGGGGCCGGGAGTTCAATATTTCGACAATGTTTGCCTTATAACTATGTTAGTAATATGTAACCGATTACTCGCGGTTGGCTCGAGGTTAGTATTACAAGTGTTTTCGTAATTGTGATGTTGCTGTCTCCAATGCTCTGTACCTGTGCCCGACACGGGATACTTCCTTTTGGGATGCAGCTGACCATTAATCAGCAACGCCCCCTAGTCTGTACCCCATATCTAGCGTGGTGCGTCTTCTCGACTCGAGGAATCCAGGATAGAATGGTCACTAGCCGGCGCAAACATCAGCTCGTGTAGAGTTGTCATGAGCGGTACAACCTTTGGCTCTTGTTGAATGATCAGTGGACTGCACAACCTTCGGCCCGTGCATCTGTAAAGAGTGTGTGTATGTATTGCCGCGACTAAGTAAAAATGTATAGATCGGATAGGAGGGATATGAAACAGGGACACAACGAAGGAAACATCATTAAACGTTGACATCGGCGTTTCTGAGGAACAGGTATAGATGAAGCAGAAGATCAGGATCACGGCTACCTAAGATATCCCGGACGGGGATATCCGATTGTCTGCCTTTTGCTCTCAGTGCTCTAGAGAGCTGAGAGCGAGCAGCATGGAACCGGATACACGACCAGACAATATGCTCGATGTCGTGGTAGCTATCGCCACAATCACAAAGATTGTTTGCTGCGAGCCCAATGCGATAGAGATGCGCGTTTAGGTTGTAGTGATTGGACATAAGCCGAGATATCACGCGAAAGAAATCACGACCTACATTCAATCCCTTAAACCAAGCTTTCGTCGAAACCTTAGGAATAATCGTGTGTAAGCAGCGACCGAACTCATCTTCACCCACATGCGCTGCCAACTAACGAGTGTGTCCTGACGAGGAATGTGAAAAAATTCATTATAGGCAATTTGCCTTTCAAAAAGTGTGCCTTTTGAAGCGCCCACCTTAGCTAGCGAGTCCGCTTTCTCATTCCCCGGAATCGAGCAATGAGAGGGAACCCATGCTAAGGTAATCTTGAATAAGTTTTCGACCAAAACACTCAATAGATGTCTTATTCTTGTTAGGAAATAAGATGAGCGTTTATCAACTTTCATTGAACGAATTGCCTCTATTGAGCTGAGACTGTCTGAAAAAATAAAATAATGGTCGATGGGCAGTGTTTCAATGATCCCTAGTGCGTAGTATATCGCACCCAGTTCAGCGACATACACGGAACAAGGATCTTTCAGTTTGAAAGAGGCACTGGAATTTTCATTGAAGATGCCGAAGCCAGTGGACCCGTTTATGAGTGAACCGTCAGTAAAGAACATTTTATCAGATCTAACTTTCCCATATTCTGCCGAAAATATCGGCGGAATAGAATCGGAGCGTAGATGATCTGGGATTCCATGGATTTTTTGTCGCATGGACAGATCAAAATTGACAGAGGAATTGCAAAAGTATGGGAAGCAAACTTGGTTGGAGATGCCCGGTGAAGGGTGCACTTCATGGGTAAGGAAATCATGGTACAAAGACATAAAACTTAATTGAGGAGTCAGTTGGAGTAGATTTTCGAAGTTATCAATCACCAATGGATTCATGATCTTGCAACGGATGAGAAATCTGTAGGATAATTCTGTGAACCGAAGAGTAAGCGGGGGAATCGGAGCGTAGATGATCTGGGATTCCATGGATTTTTTGTCGCATGGACAGATCAAAATTGACAGAGGAATCGCAAAAGTATGGGAAGCAAACTTGGTTGGAGATGCCCGGCAAACTTGGTTGGAGATGAAGGAAACTTCAGCCACTTAATTGCGATGAAATTTTTGAATTTATTTGAGATCTTTTGGCACTTTTGGTGTGCTGCGACTTTTCTTCTGCCCAAAACATAAACCAAAATATGAACAGTCTCATAAAAGATATTTAAACCGCGTGTTGGCTCTATCAAGAGTGCACCCGTGGCCGAGTGGTTAGCGTCTCACATTGTCATGCCGGGTGTTCGGGTTCGATTCCCGTTCTTGCCGGAGGATTTTTCGTCAAAGAAATTTCCTTCGACTTGCACTGTGGTCACGCGTATTCAAGAGCTTGCCCCTCGGAATACATTCAAGGCGTGTTATTTGGCTTAAGAAATCTCAACTAAGTATTAATAAATGACGCTAATTAATTAATGCATACGTTAAGACGGCAAAAGTTCCACAGGGAACGTTAACGCCATTCAAGAAGAAAGAAGAAGTTGGCTCTATCAAACTTGAATGACCGAGCACCATTCCTTCAATTTTGTTGATGTTTTCATCAGTCGAAGAAGTGGATGGTTGCTTTTCACGAAGCATATCATTCATCTCTTCTCGGCCGTCTTTGAATGCCTTATGCCATTCATACACCCGTGTTTTCGACATACAATCTATCGCAAAATTGAGTGTACGAATGCTACTTGACGATACCTTCCATTTATTTAGTATAAAAAAATTACAATACATTGATTCTTTTGATGCATCTTTATTACTCACACATTTAACTAGCTGTACGTGCAAGAAAATTCCGAGAAAAGTTTTCTGCTAATTGTTTATTCCTAAAAATTGAAAACAATCTCTATTCTAGGCATCGCAAAATTGAGTGTACACTAGAGTGACAATGAAAATGGCCATCTCGAATTTTCAAAGCGAACTTGATTAAAAATGCTACCTACCCTTTGCTCAATATCAGCTCAATCCAATGTCCTGGAAAAAAGGTAATGAAGATGGTCGAGTTTTGAGCGACACAGCATGCGCTGCCATAACTATTTCGCAAATAGTGACGTCAGTCGTTGTGTTTATCTTTGATTGCCCATCGCATCCATGTGAAAATGCTATTTTCAGGAAGTAATTCATCAATTAAAAACGTTAATTTTTGTACAGCTCCCGCTGACTATGAGACTAAAGTGATAGCGTGGAGTGAATATTAGTGAAATCTCGTCAAAAAAGACGGATAAAAGTGATATTTCCATGCGGCATTTTCACTCTCCCACGTTCATAGAAACAACCGAAGTTTCATTATTTTACCGTAATGAAATTGATTTTTCGAAGGCTCTCAGTTTCGGTGTGTATGTTGTGAGATAATAATCGCCAACTAATCATAATTTCACCGAAAATATTACTGTTTTCCAGAACTAAGCATACGACTGCTCTCTGGACCTTTTGTCACATGAATAATCGAAATAAGCTACGATATAATTGTCATCTGTTAAAAAACAACCAGTTGAATGATTTCATGCGAATTTTGGCTCAATTTATTATTTTATTTTTTTTTTCATACATACATTTATTGAATCTTTCATAATGTGGAAATAACAATAATTGGTTATACATTTAGTTCTAACATAATAAAGTATTACGTTTGTTGTCAATTCTTACAGTTAAAATTTCGCATGTGTGCTGGAGCACAACACTAACGTTTGACCACGTTCAAATAATTAAGGTTTTTTTCTTCAGACGTGTTACCATAGGTTGACCGAGTCGCCTTGTTAGTGGATTTGGATGATTCTTTCCCTTTTCCGCATATTTCCTCCTCGTTTTATGAAGTTCTTCTTTAACCGTCGCCATCCCTAAGTCTCGATGTATGACACTATTGCGGATGTACCAAGGGGCGCCAGTAATTTGTCTTAGCAGTTTATTTTGTACTCTTTCGATGATTTCGATATTACTTGCTGAAGCTGTTTGCCATAGTTGACAGCCGTAATGCCAAATAGGTTTCAGCATGGATTTGTATAGAAGTAGTTTGAACTCTAGTTTTAATTTCGACTTCCTCCCGATTAGCCAATGTATATGTTTTGCTCGCATCTTCAATTGCGTTTTCTTCGCATCTATGTGTTTCTTCCAGGTTAGACGACGATCTAGATGTACACCAAGATATTTAATTTCATTCGATTGAGGTACTGCAGATCTATTGAACTTAATTTGTGGGCATGTGTTCTTATTAAGCGTGAACGTAACGTGGACACATTTTGTTTCATTTACTTTAATTCTCCATTTTTGAAGCCACTTTTCCACGACCGTTATGTGTTCCTGGAGATCCCGTGAAGCAATCGTTCGGTTTTTGTGACTGCTGAGAATAGCTGTGTCATCTGCGAATGTTGTAGTCATTAAGCTACGCGCGGTCGGGAGATCAGCTGTGTAGATGAGATAGAGAACTGGTCCAAGAACACTGCCCTGAGGAACGCCAGCACAAATTTCTTGCTCTGGTGATAGAGTTTGGTTATACCGAACATGAAACTTTCTTCCCAGTAGATAAGAACGCATAATTTCATATACTTGTGGTAGCATATTTTTAATTTTATAGAGCAGTCCTTCGTGCCAGACTTTATCGAAAGCTTGAGCTACATCAAGAAAAAGCGCTGAGCAGTATCCGCGGCCTTCATATACTTTACGAATTTCTTCTATCAATCGGTGCACTTGTTCAATAGTGCCATGTTTTACTCTGATTGGAAGGATGCTGATAGGTCTATAAGATTCCACTTTCTGTGCGTCTTTCCCTGGCTTAGGAATCATAATGATGGTCGAAATTTTCCATGCCTGTGGGAAATATCCTTTATGGGTCATTACGTTGAAAATTCTCGTGAGATGTTTAATTGCTAGGTCAGGTAGTTCCTTGATCATATATCCGTTGATGTGGTCGATACCGGGTGGCTTTTTCACATTGATATGATTATTGATAACATGTCTCACCAGCCGATGTTTCATTTTCATTTCGTTTTGGTTTATAGCACCAGAAAATTCGAGCGTTTCTTGATTAGGTCTGGATTGATTCGGAGTGAAAACTTTTTGAAGATGGTTTGCAAAAGTTGCTGCTTTTTCATCGTCACTTCTGGCCCAATTACCAGAGGGCATTCTAAATGGCAGTACCTGCAACTGAGGTCGTTTTAGATTCTTAGTTGCCTTCCATAGTGAGTAATTATTATTTTGATTTGGCGATAATTCAGTTAAGTAATTATGGAATTTTTCATCTTTCTCGTCTTGTAATAGCTTTCTTAGTTTACGTTGTGCCATATTGAATTGGTTTTTAGATTCTGGCGATCGTTTGTTTTGCCAGATACGTCTTAGTCGTCGCTTTTCTGCAACTGCTGCTTTTATGTGGGAGGCAGTAACAATTTTTGACGTGGGACTACGTCTAACCGGAATATATGGGGGGTAAAATGAAAACCTAAACACAGAACATGCAGGAAAAAATGAAAGATTTCGAATGCTTATAGCTCGAACATTTCGTACTGGATAGGAGAGATGTTTGCATCACTTGATAGGGAATATTTCTACGCATCTATCGCAACTAACAAAATGTTGTTTTTCATTAGATAAACAATTGAATAACTGTAAAATATTAGGCGTTATCTAAACGCCCTAACTGCATCGTTTTGATTGGCCCGATTTACGGTTTCCCTAACACAGCCATCAAAACCAAGCAGCCTTGGGGAGATCGGCATTGCAAATACATGAAAGTAGGGGGACTTTTGTTCTCATCGAAAAATGTTCCCTAACACAGACTTTAAAACCAAGCAGCGAAATCGGCATTGCAAACACACGAAAGAGCCTAGAGGCGAGTGAACTGAAAAGTTTAAACCCTCTTAAAGCCAAAAAGGTGCTGTTTACTGAAATAAATGGGTGGGTTATATCTAAGATATAACCGCAAGGTTGACGTGGAACTACCTTAGCTTAGCAATCATTCGTTTGTATTGACTAAATTCTTGATTGAATGAAACAGTTTCCAAATTCAATTGAGTTCAATATATTTGCTCTGTGAGTGAAAAAAATGAACAAATGCCATGTAAAGTCAATTCATTTATTGTGATTGATTGTTCTTCGTTTCAAGTAAATTTAATGACGGACCTTTTACGTTTGGTATGATGACTAGAACAAAATATATGTACGGAAGAATTATCAAACGTTTGATGAACCAGCCTAAGGCTGAAAATCTTTCCAATAAAGACAAAAAAAAATTATCAAACGATTATTTTATTTTACATTTCCCTCTGAAGTTTACATCCCAAAAGTGTACATACTTCTCGAATCTCGAATTTGCTTGAAAATGGGATGTTCATTCGCTTCTAGTGTCTGCACGATTTTCCCAGGTTCCTAAGTTTAGAAGATCATGTTAGGACAGACATATTCCACTCTGCACAAAGGCAAGCGAGGACAAAAGTACTCGCAGTTTGCATTTATTTGCAGAGCCGATTTCCCCAGAAACCTCGGTTTTGAAGTCTGTGTTAGGGAAACACATTTCAATCGGAACAAAAATACCCCCGATTTGTATGAATTCGCAATGCCGATTTCTCCACGCCCCATGGATTTGAAGTCTGTGTTAGGGAAACACATTCCAGTCGGAACAAAAATACCCCCGACTTGCATGAATTTGAAATACCGATTTCTCCAGGCACCTTGGTTTAGAAATCTCTATTAGGGAACACATTTCGGTGGGAACAAAAGCTCCCCCTACTTTCGTGTGTTTGCAATGCCGATTTCGCTGCTTGGTTTTAAAGTCTGTGTTAGGGAACATTTTTCGATGAGAACAAAAGTCCCCCTTCTTTCATGTATTTGCAATGCCGATTTCCCCAAGGCTGCTTGGTTTTGATGACTGTGTTAGGGAAACCGTAAATCGGGCCAATCAAAACGATGCAGTTAGGGCGTTTAGATAACGCCTAATATTTTACAGTTATTCAATTGTTTATCTAATGAAAAACAACATTTTGTTAGTTGCGATAGATGCGTAGAAATATTCTCTATCAATTGATGCAAACATCTCTCCTATCCAGTACGAAATGTTCGAGCTATAAGCATTCGAAATCTTTCATTTTTTCCTGCATGTTCTGTGTTTAGGTTTTCATTTTACCCTCCATATATTCCGGTTAGACGTAGTCCCACGTCAAAAGAAGAAGAAGAACACACGAAAGTAGGGGGAGCTTTTGTTCCCACCGAAATGTGTTCCCTAATAGAGATTTCTAAACCAAGGTGCCTGGAGAAATCGGTATTTCAAATTCATGCAAGTCGGGGGTATTTTTGTTCCGACTGGAATGTGTTTCCCTAACACAGACTTCAAATCCATGAAGCGTGGGGAAATCGGCATTGCGAATTCATACAAATCGGGGGTATTTTTGTTCCGATTGAAATGTGTTTCCCTAACACAGACTTCAAATCCGAGGTTTCTGGGGAAATCGGCTCTGCAAATAAATGCAAACTGCGAGTACTTTTGTCCTCGCTTGCCTTTGTGCAGAGTGGAATATGTCTGTCCTAACATGATCTTCTAAACTGAGGAACCTGGGAAAATCGTGCAGCCACTAGAAGCGAATGAACTTCCCAGTTTCAAGCAAATTCGAGATTCGAGAAGTATGTACACTTTTGGGATGTAAACTTCAGAGGGAAATGTAAAATAAAATAATCGTTTGATAATTTTTTTTTGTCTTTATTGGAAAGATTTTCAGCCTTAGGCTGGTTCATCAAACGTTTGATAATTCTTCCGTACATATATTTTGTTCTTGTCATCATACCAAACGTAAAAGGTCCGTCATTAAATTTACTTGTAACGAAGAACAATCAATCACAATAAATGAATTGACTTTACACGGCATTTGTTCATTTTTTTCACTCACAGAGCAAATATATTGAACTCAATTGAATTTGGAAACTGTTTCATTCAATCAAGAATTTAATCAATACAAACGAATGATTGCTAAGCTAAGGTAGTTCCACGTCAACCTTGCGGTTATATCATAGATATAACCCACTCATTTTTTTTTTGTGTTTCTGAGGCTTCATAGGTGGGGTAGCTATCTTCGCAGCGTTCTTCATGAGTACACTGAGCTGGTTAACTGCTTCCTCGATATGATGTTCGTTATCCAGAGGTAGATCGAGAATGTTAGAGGAGATATATGTCTTATATTTTGTCCAATTCGTTGAAAATTTAGTGAGATTAGATGACGTCTGCTTCACTTCCTTTTCAATGAAGTATTCCAGGAGTATTGGTGAGTGATTAGATGATAAGTCCAGAAGAAGCTTCGATCGAATTCGTTTACTATTAATATTTTTTTGTGACAGCGAAATCTAGCAGGTCCGGAAGTCGTGCGAGGTCCTCTGGCCAGTGTGTCGGTTCACCGCATGATGCAATGTCATAGCCAGAGTCAGTGATAACGTTGTATAATACGCGACCACGAGTGGTAATCAGCCTTGATCCCCAAAAGGTGTGTTTTGCGTTAAAGTCACCAGCGACGATAAATCGGTGCCCTTGGAGTGAGAAGAAGTCTTTCAGTTCCTCTTCCGAAGGGTGGTGGTTCGGTGAAGAGTAGAGTGCTGTTAGTACTATTTTCCCAGATTTATTCTCGATGCACACAGCCGCTGCTTGGATATTTAGAGTACTGTGACGGTGCCATAAATAGTGTGGAATATCTCGTTTGATGAGGACCGCAGCCCCACCTCTTGCTGACCCGTGCGGGTGATTTGTACCATAGAAATCATATCCCGTAACTCTGATGTTGTAGTTTCATTGATAAGAAAAACGTCAATGTCGTGTTGGTTCAAGAATAGTTTAATTTCATTCAAATGGTTATGTATCCCGTTTGCATTCCAATAGCAGATTTTCAAAAAAATTATTTTGAACATTGCAATTTTTGGATGAGAAGTTGCTGGCTACGCAACATTTCTTGCATCATTGTTTGCATTGATGTAATAATTGAACCCATAAATACTTGTAATTGGTCCGCGGGAGGAATTATTGGTGTTGGAGGTTGGGAGAGTAGAGCATCCCTATACGATGTGCTAGGTGTAGGCGTGAAACCAGGAGGTTGGGGTTTCGGGTGTGTGGCTGAATTTACCGTTGGTTGCAGGGTTGGCTGATAGTTTGCAGGCCTGCTAGTTGCAGCTTTTTGTCGAGATTCATGCGGTTTTTTCATTAATATTGTATGTACAGGGCACCCCCTGTAGTTTGCAGTGTGGTTGCCACCGCAGTTGCTGCATTTTTTTGCTTTTGTTGCTGTTCTTGAGACTGGGCATTTTTTTGTCTCATGAATGCCACTGCAGACTACACAGACTGCTGGAAGGTTGCAATAACCTTTGGTATGCCCGTATTCTTGGCAGTTGTGACACTGCACCGGGCCAGTCCGTTTGTGCGGCTCTTCGAACGTCACTACACGATTTAAAAGTCGGGTGACTTTATAAATTAGATGCCTTCACCCGGTTTCAATTTCCTCATTGATGGCTCTAGTTCTACTCTATAGAGCGGCTGTAGTTTTTTTAGTCGGTTCAACATATTAGTAACCGAAGCCACTTCAAAACCTTTATCGGTTAGAACGTCTTTTATATCATCGGGTGAAACACCCTGTTCTATGCCTTTCAGCACCACAGTTAGACCTTTCCAAGCTTTTAAGCGGTAGGTGTAATAGAGAGTTTTTTCCTTCTCTAACGCCTTGACAATTTTGCGATAATCGTCAATCGTATTGCACTGCACTTTTAGTTCACTAATGTTTCCGCGTTGCACATTGCGGCACAGAAAATTGTTGCTACCGATAGCTTTTTTAACTAGGTCAATCGCGTTTCTAGTTACCACCTGACGCAGGTAAATCGGTGCGGGCTTTGGTTCTACAGTTTTTTGCTGTGCACTTTCGTCGTTCACCGGAGCAAGGGCATCGAACCTATTGCTCAGAGAGATAACTGTGTTGGCTGTAGTGCTTGTTTTTTTGGCTGCGTTGCCAGTGTTTGCACTATTGGGACTCATTTTTCTTTTAAAATAGCGATCTATCCCTGTTTGCACTTTTTTATCGTCTTCACATTTAAGATGAAATTACTATTTTCCGGCGATTTGTTCAAAGCGGGCTCACTTTCAGCGCAGGTTAACGAGTTCTCTACCGCATCACTTTTTTTCGTCGGCGTCCTGGAAAGGCAAGATTTTACAAACGGATTGACTTGTTCTCCGTTCATTTCACTACGAGGATACTTCGTCCTTCTCACTCTCTACTAACACTCTTGAAGGAGCGCAAAATAAAGTGCGAACGCGTACACTATCGCAACGAACGAACTTGCCACGGGCTTGAGGGGTGAAAGAAAGACTGGACTGCTCAGCTCAATAGCCAAGCAGCGAATGCTCAAATTATCATGCAACCGTGAGTACTTTCAACATTATTTTGTTTCTTCCATATACATTCCATATTGAATGCAAATAATAACGACATGATATTTTGTTTGCCAATACAGATACACTTCGCCTACTGCCCCACCTCTATATGTACCTCATTGAGCTCAATCGGACTTCATTTAGGGGAAGACGGGGTAAGACGGCCACCCTAAGCGTAGAGTAAAATTAAACACAATGCATACAAAATTGAGACATTTCATTATGTCAACATCGATCTTCAGGATGTTTTCCGCAATCACGATGAATTCCAAAAGTTTTTCTGTTTATTTCATAATTTTCTATGATTCTATGATAAATTAAAAAAGGTAAGGGAGTAAAAAGTGCCCCCAAACCGAATCACCAGCTGTATGGCAAATATTGGATAGGATATTAAATAAGAAATTTTGGCGGTTTATTTGAATCCCTATGTGATTTAACATAGGATCTAAAGTGAAAAACGTACTTTTTAGATTATTTCAGATTATGTATCAAGAAAAATTATCAAAAAAAAAATATTGAAATTTTGAATTTTTTTTTTTTTTGATTTAGAGGTTCAGTACTACCCTTATTCATATTTTAATGTGTTCCTATTTTTAATATGTGTGATTTTTTTCAGATATTTTTCAGTGTTGCGCGGTACAAAATTTTTTTTTTATATTAGACTGTCAAAAAAGTTCTGCGGTATATCCGCGAGGTGTCGTTGTAAGCGCGTAGTTCTAGTTGTATTCATTATATCGAGTCATACTATAGCTTGTTGGAAAGGTATTTTTGCGCGCTATAATATAGTCCTTGACAGTGTTTTGTTTGGTTAAGTCGTTCGTGAGTTGTAGTGTCGTAAATATGGAGCAAAATAAAGAGAAAATCCGACATATTTTACAGTACTCCTATGACAAAGGCAAAAATGCATCTCAAGCTGCCAATAAAATTTGTGCAGTTTATGAACCCGATACAGTTTCCATTTCCACCGCACAACGATGGTTTCAACGTTTTCGTTCTGGTGTAGAGGTCGTCGAAGATGCGCCACGCTCCGGAAGGCCTGTCGTCGAAAATTACGACAAAATCGCTAAATTAGCCGAGAAAGACCGGCATAGTAGCAGCCGTAGCATCGGCCAAGAGCTGGGGATAAGTCATCAAACCGTTATTAACCATTTGAAGAAGCTTGGATTCACAAAGAAGCTCGATGTATGGGTGCCACACACGTTGACGCAAAAAAACATCTTTGACCGTATCGACGCATGTGAATCGCTGCTGAATCGCAACAAAATCGACCCGTTTCTGAAGCGGATGGTGACTGGCGATGAAAAGTGAGTCACTTACGACAACGTGAAGCGCAAACGGTCGTGGTCGAAACCTGCTGAAGCGGCTC
Source organism: Toxorhynchites rutilus septentrionalis (assembly GCF_029784135.1). Lineage (NCBI taxonomy): Eukaryota > Metazoa > Arthropoda > Insecta > Diptera > Culicidae > Toxorhynchites > Toxorhynchites rutilus. The sequence goes on along the minus strand of NC_073745.1, from coordinate 195,805,193 downwards.
AGACGGTGGCCAAGCCCTCATTAACGGCCAGGAAGGTTCTGCTGTGTGTTTGGTGGGATTGTCAAGGAATAATCTATTATGAGCTGCTTCCCTATGGCCAAACGCTCAATTCGGTATTGTACTGCCAACAACTGGACCGCTTGAAGGTAGCACTCATGAAGAAGAGGCCATCTTTGATAAACAGAGGCCGCATTGTCTTCCATCAGGACAACGCCAGGCCACACACTTCTTTGGTGACGCGCCAGAAGCTCCGGGAACTCGGATGGGAGGTTCTTTTGCATCCGCCGTATAGTCCGGACCTTGCACCAAGTGACTACCACCTGTTTTTGTCCATGGCGAACGAGCTAGGTAGTCAGAAGTTAGCCACAAAAGAGGCCTGTGAAAATTGGCTATCCGAGTTTTTTGCCAATAAGGAAGCGAGCTTCTATAACAGGGGTATTATGAAGTTGGCATCTCGTTGGGAACAAGTCATCGAACAAAACGGCGCATATTTGACTTAAAACAGATGATTGTAACTAATTTTATGAACAAATGAAAATTCAAAAAAAATACCGCAGGACTTTTTTGACAGCCTAATATATATATTCGTATGTGTTGTTTTTTCCACATGTAGCTTAATTTTCTCTTAAATTTTCAAGAGAATCGCGCAGAAAAAATTTTTTTTTTGGGTTTTGGGCATTTTTTATTTATTTTGAATATAGAAACCCATTACTGCTCTATCATTTTTTGAATTTTGTTTTCCATATGTCTAAATTTTGTCGGTATATTTAGAGCATTGCATTGTACAAAGGTATGTTTTCTCGTATCTTAAAATATATGAGATTATCTTTACATTGAATTTAGATGGTTTATCAAATTCATAGGAGTCAGCAGTACGACGGAGCTCTGTGAGAAAAAAAAGTCCTTGTAGAAAGATCATTCGGATTAATGAGAAGAACACTTAAAAAAAATCGAATTATTTTAATTTTTTTTATTTTGATCTGTAAGATTGGAAACCACGAATACAATAAAATAATCGATTTCAAGAAAATAAAAATAATAATGCAGACGATGAAGAAAATTATTTTTGTGTCTCGCAATTCTCTCGGAAATTCAGGAAAAATTACGCCAAATGTAGAAAATAGAACGCCACATACGAACGCATTCAAATAAAAATTAGAGCAGAAGTGGGTCTCACAGTTATTTTTTTTTTTTAATTTCGAAATGGCAGAAAATATATAAAAATTGTTTATACTGCGTATTTAATTTTTTTTTATTATTAGATTTTTTGATGAAAACAGGAAGTGGGTTATATCTATGGTATAACCGCAAGGGTGACGTAGGACACGTTGATTTAGAGATCATTTGTATGAAGTTGAATCTGATGAATATTTGGAGAACTTCGAAAACGAGAGCGTTACGTTGGAGGCACAAGGTTTTATGCATCCAATATTGGATACGGAAATATCCTACTGATGGTGAAGAATAATCTTCAGAAGCTATCCTGTTGATTGCGATTGATTGAAAAACCACAAAACCAAATGTATTTGGTCACAGTGTTACATGGATAGAAAACATTCAATTAAACTCTTTCACATGAATATATTTTGAAAATTCTCAAAGGAACTGGCAGATTATTTTCAGTAACGATTAGATATTTCCACATTTTCCTCGATACTGGAAGCCCACCAGTGGTTAATGCCAACTCGATAACCACCTGTTAATAGCACTTGATTGAAACATATTTGGTCACAGTGTTACATGGATAGAAAACATTCAATTAAACTCTTTCACATGAATATATTTTGAAAATTCCCAGAGGAACTGCCAGATTATTTTCAGTAACGATTAGTTATTTCCACATTTTCCTCGATACTGGAAGCCCACCAGTGGTTAATACCAACTCGATAACCACCTGTTAATAGCACTTGATTGAAACATATTTGGTCACAGTGTTACATGGATAGAAAACATTCAATTAAATTCTTTCACATGAATATATTTTGAAAATTCCCAAAGGAACTGGCAGATTATTTTCAGTAACGATTAGATATTTCCACATTTTCCTCGATACTGGAAGCCCACCAGTGGTTAATGCCAACTCGATAACCACCTGTTAATAGCACTTGATTGAAACATATTTGGTCACAGTGTTACATGGATAGAAAACATTCAATTAAACTCTTTCACATGAATATATTTTGAAAATTCCCAGAGGAACTGGCAGATTATTTTCAGTAACGATTAGTTATTTCCACATTTTCCTCGATACTGGAAGCCCACCAGTGGTTAATACCAACTCGATAACCACCTGTTAATAGCACTTGATTGAAACATATTTGGTCACAGTATTACATGGATAGAAAACATTCAATTAAACTCTTTCACATGAATATATTTTGAAAATTCCCAAAGGAACTGGCAGATTATTTTCCAGCAATGATTAGATCTTTCCGGAACTTTCTCGATGCTGAATGGCATCCTAACGGAAAAAGTTCTGCGCGTGTATGTCCACCTCCTCCAGCACGTTAGGCAACGATGTTGTCTTGTCGATGTCCTCACGAAAAATGAATGTGTCTCACCACCAGAATATCGCTTAAGTATGCTTTTTGTGTGTGATTGAATCGAGAGAAGGTGTGGTTTACGATGGCAATTTGGAAGGCAAACTAGAGGGGAATGAACTCTCTGAGCTCGGAACTTTCGGCGACTGAGCAATAATCGATTGCGGGCGTATACAATATTGGATACGGAAATATCCTACTGACGGAGAAGAATAATCTTCAGAAGCTATCCTGTGAATTGCGATTGATTGAAAAATCACAAAACTAAATGTATTTGGTCAGTGTTACATGGATAGAAAACATTCAAATAAACTCTTTCACATGAATGAATTTTTAAATTCCCAGAGGAACTGGCAGATTATGTTCAGTAACGATTAGATATTTCCACATTTTCCTCGATACTGGAAGCCCACCAGTGGTTAATACTAATTCGATAAACATCTGTTAATAGCACTTGATTGAAACATATTTGGTCACAGTGTTACATGGATAGAAAACATTCAATTAAACTCTTTCACATGAATATATTTTGAAAATTCCCAAAGGAACTGGCAGATTATTTTCCAGCAATGATTAGATCTTTCCGAAACTTTCTCGATGCTGAATGGCATCCTAACGGAAAGAGTTCTGCGCGTGTATGTTTCGATCCCTCGCCGTCCAGCTCGTCCAGCAACGATGTTGTCCAGTCGGTGTCCACACAAAGAATGATCGTTACTGCAGCGGAGCGGGGATTTTTAAGCTGGCTGGCTGGCTCGAGAATTACGCATGTGTGGTACTGTTTCGTTCATTTTTTTTCTTTTTCCTTTCCAATCGAGCTTCATTCTATTTCGCTGCTGCTCTGGTTGCCCGTTTTAGTCGGTACGATTTGAGGAGCACAAAATGGACCAATCAAAAATGGGCACATAGGGCATTTGGACAATGCTTGATATTTAACAATTATTCAATTATTTATCTCAAGAAAAATGAAATGTTATTCGTTATGATAGATGCGTAGATATATTTCCTATCAATTGATGCAAAAACCTTCGCGATCTATTGAGAAATGCTCGAGTTATAAGCGTTCCAAATCTTGCATTTTTTCCTACTTGTTCAGTGCCTAGATTTCCATTTCACCCCCTATATCTTCCGGTTAGACGTAGTCCTACGTCAAAAAAGTTTGAAGATATTTATCAATACACCTTAGTAAGATGTACTTTCAGTATTTTTTCATATTTTTGTCTCAAAGCTATTGAGAATGGCGTGAAAAAAAAACGAAAAGGTGTATTTTTCATCATAGATCCCATGGTGTACCATATAAGGACTCAAATATATGGTACTACTGCCAAAATGTTTGATTTAGTCCCCAAACAATATTTTCCATACAGCTGACGGTTTGGTTTGGGAAACTCTTTACTCCCTTTTACCCAGCCAGACCCTTTGGAAATATAAAAAAAAAATTGTTTGTACCGCGCAACACTGAAAAATATCTGAAAAAATCACACATATCTAGAAAAGGCGTAGGAACACATTTAAATATGAATAAGAGTAGTACTGAATCTCTGAATCACAAAAAAATTTCAAAAATTCAATATTTTTCTTCAATTTTTGATGAATTTTTTTTAATAATTTTTCTTGATACACCGTAGTAAGATGCACATTCAGTATTTTTAAAAAATTTTTATCTCGAAGCTTTTGGCGTGAAATAATTGAAAAAGTACGTTTTTCACTATAGATCCTATGTTAAACCACATAGGGGTTCGAATAAACTGTCAAAATTTCTAATTCAATATCCTATACAATATTTGCCATACAGTTGGTGATTTGGTTTTGAGGCACTTTTTACTCCCTTACCCGGCCAGGCTCTTTGCTGTCTATGGTTATAGAAATGATCCATTAGACCATTTTTTGGTGAGGATTGCTATCGAATGATAAGTTTGCGGAGGTTTTTACCATCATAAAAATGATCTGCTGTCTCGCATGGAAACCCAAACGTTAAGAAGAGCTTTCATTAATGCCTAATAGCGAATTCGTTTTTGTTCAGTTTCAACCCCAGTGCCGCACTAACTGCTGTCAAAACGTTTTTTTTATTTACTCAGTTTCGCACTCAGTGTCGCGCTAGTTCACCCCGAAAGCTGTTAAGGCTGATTTAGACGATGCCAGTCAGCGCTCTAGTTGAAGTATCCAGTGAACAGAGAACAGACACTCTGTTCAAGTTCAAGGCCAATTACTTGTTCGATACTGGTACAAGTAACTCGAACAGAGTGTCTGTTCTCTGTTCACTGGATACTTCAACTAGAGCGCTGACTGGCATCGTCTAAATCAGCCTTTAGTTTCGCACTGAGATGTTTCACGGGTTGGCACTCGGGTTCACCAATACAACTATACTGAACTATCAAGTTCCGAGTATTGTTCTGGGAAATCTAAAAATAAAGACTATGAAAATGAGAAACCTGCTGCTTTTGCTTTTGTATTATTGGAATCGTAATCCAATTCGGATTCTGATTTTGAAGATATATTCGAGTAGACGGCATTAAGCTCCGTGTGCTCTCATTGGGAGGCTAAAATAATGATGGATATCCAGGTGGAATAAACCTGCTTTCAAAATCAAAATTATGATTGAAAATTTACTTCAACGTATCGAATATTTCTTTATGTGATGAAATAAGAGTTTTTTTACGACATCGCAGAAACATATTGAGCAAAAACTGTGTCTAGTGATGATTTTATATTATAATAATAATTATTTGTGGAACAAACAGGAAATTCATCGACAACTTTCATTATTTTACACTCCATTTGGCCCTTCTGATCTGATAGAGAATAATTTACCTCCCAAGCACTAATATCGCCACCAGACGTCGACACTGTACATTTGTCGTCGCAAATATAAACAAATCAGACTATATAACGCACACCAACAAACCACCGCATTCGTGAAACTGAAAACGTTTTTTTTATTACAGAGTCAGTTTGGCACTGACTCAGTTTTAAAAACGAATTCGAATAATTCGTTATTTAATTATTGCTGTGTTTCACGCTAGAGCGATAACACCAATATACATTTCGAACACAATAATTCAACGAGCTATGGAAATACTATGGTTTGGGGTTGTTTCTCATTGTTTGACGTGGGGAATTCGGTCCAAATTAATGGAACTATAAAGGTAGAGGGGGATATTGACATTCTATGCGAAAACCTGGAAGATTTTATGCTGAAAATGGGACTGGAAGATTGACGCTCCAACTGGGTAACGATCCAAAACGTACGGCGAAAAAACACAAACATTCTTCCGATCGAACCTTATCAAACCCCATGGAGTAGCCATTCCAGAGTCCCAATTGAATTTCTTTGGACTGCCCTCGACAACAAGATGCACAACAATGTACGGTCCCGCTATGTACGGAATATTCGAACAATAGGAATATTCTTACGCCGAAAAGGCTTCTGTGTAATTTACAACATTATCGATAAAGATAAAAAACGTACACGAATAAAATCGGCTCTGTTACAGCTGAAGTGCTGAATGCGTTCAATAAAATAAACAGATTAGATAAAAAAAATGTGTACAAAACGGGTGTGACAAACAAGTAGCTCTGCAAAGTATTGGGACGAATTGGACCCACATCACCTCCGAAACCTCGTCGAAAACATGCCAAAATCTCTGTAAGTGAGGTTAAAAAAGGTCTCATTATTTTTGTTGCAAACATGAAGCATGTCATACCGTACTATGTATTACATTGGTTACTTTAATGCAGCGGGTTTTTATTAAAGACTTGTAATTTTTTTTTTAAACTCAAGTTCTTAAGATATTTAGTTCAAATTTATTCTAGTTGTAGTTCAACTCTTAGAGCCCCCGCAGACTGCAGACTTTTGTTGGCCGACAGTTTTTGGTCGGCCGACTTAATCAGTACGGAGCGATATACACATGCGCACACTACACCGATTCAGTACCGGACGATACCCGATTGCATTCAAACTATTCGGTCGGTCAACTATCAACCGTCCGTTTAATCAGTACTGGCTAGCATCTATCTACGCACACACGACGATTGTTTATCGACCGATAGTACAATTCACTCTCGGTTCGCTCTCAATTTTGGCATCTAACTTACGTGCCGTGCGAATCACTAAGAATGGGATACATCCAATGCTCTCTGAATCTTTCCGATTTTCCTTCTCCGTTGTCAAAAACAAATTAAATACACAGTCGTTCGAGAATATTCGGTCGACAGTTGGTTAGTGTGCGAACTAGCAACCCAACCCGACCAAACTATCGGCTGAAAAAAAATCTGCAGCGCACGTTTTAAGAATGAAATTCGATTTCGGTCATATGACCACCACGGGCACGTTAACAACGATCGATCCGTTGGAACCAATTTTCCACAACTCGGCAACATATTTCGCTGAGCTTTTTTCTAAAGTGGCTGGCTTTTTGGCATAGACTAGTGACTTGACATAGCCTCATAAAAAGAAATTCAATGGCGCCAAATCGAATGAACGAGGCAGCCAATTGACAGGTTCGTTTCTCGAAATAACATATTCATAAAATTTACTTTTCAATACACCCAGGTTTTTTTTACGCGGGGGATACGTACTTCGTAAAGAAAACCGCGTTAATTGGAAAATCCGCGTAAAAAAACCGCATTAATTCGAAAATCCGCGATAATTGGAAAGTCCACGTAAAAAAACCGCGCTAATTGGAAAATCCGTGTAAAAAACCGCATTAATTCGACAATTCGCGTTAATTGGAAAATCCGTGTAAAAAAAACCGCATTGATTCGAAAATCCGCGATAAAAAGCGTTAATTGGAAAATCCGCGTTAAAAAAACCACGCTAATTGTAAAAACCGCGCTAATTGGAAAATCCGCATAATAAAACCGCGCTAATTGGAAAATCCGCATAATAAAACCGCGTAAAAAAAGTCTTGGTGTACATCCATTGTATCGTGCGCCGTGTGGCAAGTGGCACTATCTTGTTGAAACCGCATATAATTGTGCATTGATGTTATGATTTTCCAATTCTGGCCAAAAATAGTCTTCCAACATTTCGCGATAGCGCTCTCCATTGACGGTAACTTCTTCTTCTTCTTCTTCTTCTTCAATGGCACTAACGTTCCTAGAGGAACTTCGCCGTCTCAACGTAGTATTACTTGCGTCATTTTTATTAGTACTTAGTTGAGATTTCTATGCCAAATAACACGCCTTGAATGCATTCTGAGTGGCAAGCTCTAGAATACGCGTGATCACAGTGCAAGTCGGAGGAAATTTCTTTGACGAAAAATTCCCCCGACCAGAACGGGAATCGAACCCGAACACCCGGCATGTTAGTTATGACGCTAACCACTCGGCCAAGGCACGAGCACGATTGACGGTAACATGACTGTCATTCTCATCGACGAAGTAATACGGCCCAATCACTCCTCCGACACGAAAACCACACCGAACAGATTTTTTTTGCAGATGCAATGGTGTTTCTTGAAGCACATGTAGGTTCGCATCTGACCAATAACGCATATTTGGCTTGTTGACAAAGCCTTTTATCCAGAAATAAACCTCATCGCTGAAGATAATTTTGTGATGAAAATCATCATTTTCTTCAAGATTCGTCAGATCTCAATCGGAGAAGTTTTGGCGCTTCATATGTGGTCAAGTGGCATTAGGTCTTGAGTCAATTTGATCTTGATAGGATGTAGCCCAAGATGTTTTCGCAAAGTAAGCCTCAATGAGGTTTGGGAGATGCCCAATTCTTGAGAACGCCGTGCAATTGACTGATTTGGGTCGTTTCGGATGGATTCACTTGTGGGTGTGATATTTTCGTTGCTTCATTCTGGGGTGCTTCTTGTTGGAACGGTAAGAACCAACAGCGAAAATGTAAACTCAAATTTGGTCTCTAAACTATGCACAGTCTGCCAGATGGGACGATTATTGAGACCGAAAATTAGAGTAAGTGCTCTTAATGTTGCAACCACCGACTCCAAATTTCGGTAGTAATTTTTGATGATAAAAGTGTTTATTTTGACTAACGTTTTGACATTGACAGATCATTAAAATGTTCTAAGGGTTCGTTCACACAAAACTGTAAATTCTGTAAAGAAGTTACGCTGGTAACTTCAGTTCAAATTCGGCCCTTGAATATATCATTTGGATGGTTCGTGAGTTTTTGAATACCACTAATAAACACATCTTTTTATATCATTTCCAGGCGACCACCGAACAGGAACAATTTGCCAAAGGATTCGATGAAGCGCTGCTCTCGATGCATGAGAAAGACAACATCAATAAGATGATCATCAACAACAATAACAACAACAATAACAGCAATAACAATAATAACAACACCACGGCTGCGAATACAAACAGCACGACTTCCGTCGCAGCAGCAGCAGCAGCAGCATCAACTGTCGCAACCGTGACTACATCCTCTCACAATACGATGAGTGGTGGTGACATCACGTACACTGACCTCGGTATGTAACATGTTTATTGTTGTCGACCTTTAGACCTAATGAGTCTCTTTCCTTTCGCTTTGCAGACAACTACCCGGGAGTGATAAAGGAAGAGCCTCAGATAGTCCCCCAATCGCCTCCGGTCAGCCCGATCGATATGGAGAATCAGGAACGCATCAAGCTGGAACGCAAACGGCTACGGAATCGGGTGGCAGCTTCAAAGTGCCGCAAACGGAAGTTGGAACGTATTTCGAAGCTCGAGGACAAAGTGAAAGAACTCAAATCCCAGAACACCGAACTGTGCAGTATCGTTTTCAACCTAAAACAGCATGTTATCCAGCTTAAGCAGCAAGTGATAGAGCATCACAACTCGGGATGCACTATCACGCTGACAGGGAAATTCTAATCGTTCCAAGCAAGGAACCTTCTTCACTTACTCTGATCAGTATCGATCGCACACAGGAATTATTTATTTACATATGAACCCTTTGAAAGCCCAACACCCCCTGTATTTCTCTCTCCCTATTTAAGATACTTAGTGAACATACATAAGTTATCGATAGCTTACCGCTTATATTATGACGAACAGAAATGCCTTACTAGTTGAAACGAGCGTTAGTGTTAACCATTAGATCGTAAGTAAATTACCTACGAGCGGATATAAAAAAACATTTAGATTTGTGTTGCAAGATGATCAATTACAATTACAAACAAGCAAACAAGATAATTCTAGTCTTCATGCAAACAATGAAATTGTAAGCGTTTTGTTTGTTTTTTTTTATTTCTTTTTTTGTTTTCACGTAAATGATGAAATTCGAATGTGTCATAAACATCGAAGCGAGTTTTGTACCAAATATTGTGGTTGTTTGGTTTCAAAGTATTAGCATGTAAGCAGTATATATGTATAGAAATCAAATTGTTATTTTTTTAGTTGCATGGATTGCAATAAAGTCATAATTATGAAATGCAATATGTACAACAAACTCTTTGTTTCAGATTATAACTTTATAATAAGTACATTTAGGAATTTTTATTACGATCGATCCATGCGAAAGAACGAAAGTTAGGTATCGCTAAAACTGCAATTGTACAGATTTAAAATTTATTTACAATAAAAAATTAGCCGTATTTTTCTGTTTTTTTTTTTTCGATATAGGGCCCTATTATAGAAATCGAGGCGATAAGAATTTTGCTCGTTAGACCTATTTTACTATTATAGAAATCGAGCAATTCGATAGCACCGAGCGAGTGATAGCTATCGATGCAAGTGTCAGAACTTTTCGAGTTGTTTGGTTCACTTGTTGCATATCTTCAGAGAATTATTTTGTTTTGGTTTGCGTCCCTGATATTTTCCTTTAGGAAACATTTCAGAAACGCTTGAATATATGTAATTTTCAACACATGTTCGTTTTTTTTATCAGTATTTGTTTTACGGTGTTGCCAGAATAGTCTATACAAGGTAATTGTTCAATCCAACATTATTCATATAAATTAAGCTATAATTTACAATGCAGAACTTACTTCCAGCACATATTTCAGTGGCTGAAAACGAGTGGACAGACAAATCACCAGCAGTTTGAACGACTCGTTGAACCAATAAAAGCGAATGAAAACATTGCTCGAGGTATTTGTGGAGGAAGTTCAAATAAAATCCAGGTTAAGGTAACGTTGGAGGAATTTTGTGAGAAGCTTAATGTGCTGAGACCATCAATGCGTCTTGGTTTAGAATGCCAGAAAGTAAGTGTTTCTTCTACGATACATACAACTTCATAAGTAAATTTTATCATATTATTTGAATTACTATCAAACGAATTTCCTACCTAATAATGTCTTATTCCTGCTAGCGTATGTTAGTACGTGTTACTTTTGTCAGCAATTTTCTTTTTTATTGCTATACTATACCGAACTTTCTATACCATATGCTAAAGCTGAAATGCCTTGCAAAACAATAATGATTTTTTTTAAATTACAGATTTGGATTGACATGAGGTGAAAAGTAAATAAACACTAGCACACAACAAGCGAGAATTCAGGGCCAAAGGTGGTGACCTAATACAATAATGCTGTTGACGCCGCTACAACAAGAAATCGACACTAAAAGAGAATTACATAAAAAAAATGTTTTCCTTAAAAAAGTGGAATTTATGTGTAACTCCTTACGGAATTACATAGATTGCTGTTGTTAAAATAAATGAAAAGATTCATTTTCTAATAATTATATTTTTGTAAAGCAAATTGTTCCATGATATCGTTTTTATTACACATCCATGCATGCATTATGCCTATTAAGCTTCATTCGTTGAGGGAATATCAGTTTTCTCCAAAACATAACCATATTAACACTTTTGGAAATACATTTTCATAGCAGATACCTCAAAAAAAGATTTGGCATCCTTTCTATAGTGCTTCGTGAAACATTTCAAGCTTGTTTCAAAATATTTCATCACAACCGCTGACATTCGAGCTTGCTAACGAATCGAGCAGTTTTCCTCGATTTCTATAATTCCAGATTTTACTCGGTGTGATAGTGATTGTATCGAATCCTCGATTCGATTTCTATAATAGGGCCCATAATCAAAGTTGTTCGATATGTGTGCTTTCCAATAAAGGAGGTGAAGTTTGGGTTGCCAATACTAGGGGCACTATCCGTCCTGATTTTGTGATCCTTTGGGGGCGTCCTGATTTATTTTTCATATTCTTGCATTTGTCCTGATTTTCATAAATAAAATAATTTTTTTAACATGTTCGCGACCGAATCAAGAATAGTTGCCTCATGAAATAATAGGCCCTATTATAGAAATCGATGCGACAAGAATTTTGCTCGTTAGCTCTGTTTTACTATTATAGAAATCGAGCAATTCGATAGCACCGAGCGAGTGATAGCTATCGATGCAAGGGCCCTATTATAGAAATCGAGGCGATAAGAATTTTGCTCGTTAGACCTATTTTACTATTATAGAAATCGAGCAATTCGATAGCACCGAGCAAGTGATAACTATCGATGCAAGTGTCAGAACTTTTCGAGTTGTTTGGTTCACTTGTTGCATATCTTCAGAGCATTATTTTGGGAAACATTTCAGAAACGCTTCAATATATGCAATTTGCAACACATGTTCGTTTATTTTGATCAGCATTTGTTTTACGGTGCTGCCAGAATAGTCTATACAAGGTAAGTGTTCAATCCAGCATTATTTATATTAATTATGTTATAACTTACAATGCAGAATTTACTTCCAGCGCACATTTCAGTGGCTGAAAATGAGTGGTGGAAGAAAAAAACCAAATCACCACCAGTTTGAACGGCTTCTTGAAACAATGGAAGCGAACGTAGACATTGCTCGAGATCTTTGTGGAGGCAGTTCTAATATAATCCCGGTGTAGGAAAAGTTGGAAGAATCCAGAGAGGAACTTAATGCACTGAGACCACCAATGCATCTAGGTTCAGAATGGCAGAAAGTATTTCTTTTACGATACACATAACTTTCATAAGTAAATTTTATCATATTCTTTGTATTTCTTTCAACCGAATTTCCTACCTAAAAATTGCTTACTTCTACTAGCATACATTAGTACGTTATTTTTGGCAGCAATTTTCTTTTTCATTCCTATACTATGCCAAACTATACCACTTTTACTACAATAGATCAAACTAATGGTCGGAGTGGTATAATGTTCTATACCATATGCTAAAGCTATCCTGCAAAACAATAATGATTTTATTCAAATTACAGATTTGGATTGACATGAGTGGAAAGGTAAAGAAAACTCTAGCACACAACAAGCGAGAATTTAGAGCAACAGGTGGTGGCCCCAATACAATAAAGCTATCGACGCTAAAAGAGAATTACATGTTGCATTACATGAATAACAAAAATTGTTTTGCTAAAAGAAAAGTGAAATTCGTGCATGACTCTTCACGGAATTCCATAGATTTTTTAATAATTATATTTTTTGTACAGTAAATTGTTCCATGCTGTCGTTTTTATTACACATGCATGCGTGCCTTACGCCTATTAAGCTTTATTCTTTGAGGGAATATCAATTTACTCCAAAACATAACCATATTAACACTTTGGAAATACATTTTCATAGCAGATGCCTCAAAAAAAGATTTGGCATCCTTTTTATAGTGCTTCATGAAACATTTCAAACTTGTTTCAAAATATTTCATCACAACCGCTGACATTCGAGCTTGCTAACGAATCAAGCAGTTTTCCTCGATTTCTATAATTCCAGATTTTACTCGGTGTGATAGTGATAGTGATTGTATCGAATCCTCGATTCGATTTCTATAATAGGGCCCCAAGTGTCAGAACTTTTCGAGTTGTTGATTCGCTTGTTGCATATCTTCAGAGAATTATTTTGTTTTGGTTTGCGTCCTTGATATTTCCCTTTGGGAAACATTTCAGAAACGCTAAGATATATGCAATTTTCAACACATGTTCGTTTGATTTGATCAGTTTTTGTTTTACGGTACTGCCAGAATACTTTATACAAGTGCAATCCAGCATTATTTATATAAATCATGTTACTATTTACAATGCAGAACTTACTTCCAGCGTGTATTTCAGTGGCTGAAAATGAATGGACAGACAAATCACCAGCAGTTTGAACGACTCGTTGAACCAATAAAAGCGAATGAAAACATTGCTCGAGGTTTTCGTGGAGGCAGTTCAAATAGAATCCCGGTTAAGGAAAAGTGGGAGAAATTCAGTGAGGAGCTTAATGCACTGAGACCATCAATGCATCTTGGTTCAGAATGGCAGAAAGTAAGCGTTTCTTCTACGATACATATAACTTCATAAGTAAATTTTATCATATTCTATACTATACCAAACTTTCTATACCATATGCTAAAGCTGAAATGCCTTGCAAAACGATGGTTTTTTTTTTAATTTAAGATTTGGATTGACATGATGTGAAGGGTAAAGGAAACACTAGCACACAATAAGCTAGAATTTAGGGTCACAGGTGGTGGCCCAATACAATAAAGCTATTGACGCCGCTGAGAAGATTCGGCAGAGTGATAGCGGAGTAAATACACGTTAGGCTCGTTTGACGTACTGAATTGGAATGTTTATTCCAAGATGACAGATATGCTATACAATTCAGGGTATATACAAAGTTAGAGGAACGCAGTTACACACTCATTAGAAAGTTATCTTCTTCTTTCTTTGTTTTTAAGAGGCTTTAAACTTTGCAGTTCATTCGCCTCTAGGGGATTAGAAAGTTATCAGATTGATCCTTAACACCCCTTCTCAAGCTCATCACTTTCAGCTCACCAATCCTTATTGTGGGAACCTACTGTGTTTTTGATAATATCGGGTTATTTTACGACGAAACATAAACCTGAATTCGACTGGCTTCCGCCCATCTAGGAGGTCTACCTGATGCTAAGTCTCGTTTTCGACCTTTAGTTCTAATTTCTTCATCGGCTGCCACTACATTACACCTCACTTTTGTAACTCGTCCACTGTAGCTGCAATACAACTCCGCGCACCCAGAGCATAATGAACATACGAATAATTGTTCAATTTCGTTGGCAGGTTGCGTGTTCGCCCACTCCGACGGATTTCCATAGGATCTTTCTCTTCCAATGTACCTTCTGCTTCACAGTCTTCGAATTTTTTATATCACTGACCTCAAGCTGCTCACACAGATGATTCGCACTGTCATCCTCCCCAGCAATCTTTAGATTCACACCATTCAATGTAGGTACAGTATTCAAATTCAACACAGAAACTGCAGCATCCATTGTCGACATCCGCGATGGCCTAGCTAACTCAACAATTGCGGAGTCCTTCTTCTCAACAGAAGTGTCCCCTCCTTCAGCTAACATCTTAGCAAATTCGTAAATAACAATATCACGAGCAACAATTATTTTCCGCCCGTCCCCCAACCGATAGCCATTCACTCCGTATCCGACAAAAACACCTGACTTCTTGCGCGGTTCCACCTTGCTTCGCTTTCCCTTCGGTATAAAACAAAAGGCTCTACTACCAAAAATCCGGAACATGGAAACATCGGGTTTGTGGCCGTACCACATCTCATATGGTGTTTTTCCACACGGCAACGCTGCTGTCGGGCTTCGGTTGTTAATAAAAAACAGCTGTCAAAACTGCTTCACACCACATTTGCTTATCCATCCATGCATCTTCTACCATCGCCCTCGCCTTACTCACAATGGCCAGATTAAGCTGCTCGCTCACACTATTCTGCTGGATCGTGTATTCCAGTTGTATGCCCTTCAGACGACAAAAATCGCGAAGTCTATCTCCTGCATATTAGCCCGTATTGCCGCATATGAGGCGCGAAATGCTGCTATCAAAGTGTGATTCTGCCATGGCTACAAACATCGCGAAAGCATCGTATATCTCATCTTTGTTATTCAAGACATATACCGCCGAGAAACGCGTATAATCATCAGTAAATGTAATGAAGTATCGTTTACCGTTCCACGCAACTGGTTTAATATTTCCACACAAGTCGCTGTGAATCAGTTCCAACGGACGTGAACTTCTAGGCAAAGGCACCCCCATGAACGACCGTGCCTGCTTACCATCCATGCAGGTTTCACACAGCGCACTTCCTGCCATTTCATTTTTCTTCAAAAAAGGCCTTTTACCATATTATCGTTCACCAACTTTATTAATTCAATTTTTTCCTATGTGGCCATACCGTCGATGCCACAGCTCTAAGTCATTTTTTTGACGTAGGACTACGTCTAACCGGAAGATATAGGGTGTGAAATGAAAATCTAGGCACTGAACAAGTAGGAAAAAATGCAAGATTTGGAACGCTTATAACTCGAGCATTTCTCAATAGATCGCAAAGGTTTTTGCATCAATTGATAGGAAATATATCTACGCATCTATCATAACGAATAACATTTCATTTTTCTTGAGATAAATAATTGAATAATTGTGAAATAACAAGCCTTGTCCAAATGCACTATGTGCCCATTTTTGATTGGTCCATTTTGTGCCCCTCAAACCTTACCGACCAAAACGGGCAACCAGAGCAACAGCGAAATACAATGAAGCACGATTGGAAAGGAAAAAGAAAAAATATGAACGAAACATTGGTCGCAGTCTCACACATGCGTAATTCTCGAGCCAGCCAGTCAGCTTAAAAATCCCCGCTCCGCTGCCGTAACGATCATTCTCATTCAAACCGTACACCACATCGGTTCGCATCACGACACATCAACAAACCAACACAAGCAGCCATGTCTGGACATGGTAAAGGAGGAAAAGTGAAGGGAAAGGCAAAATCCCGCTCGAACAGTGTTGGTCTCCAGTTTCCCGTATATGTATCCGCCAATTGCTCCGCAACGGTGGACATCAAGACAACAACAGGCAGTTGCAGCGAGTGGCGAGTGGCAAACGCAATCGCAAAACGACAGCAAGTAGCGGAAGAAAAAAGTTTGTTCTTTATACAAACTGCTTTGGTGGCAAATCCAGAACAAGGCGGCATCGAGGGCGTTCGAAATGGTTTTTTTTTTCAAAACCACGAGTACTAAGTTTTCTAAATTGGAACCATTCCATAAAACACGGCGCTTATCAGGGCCATTAAACCTTTCAAAAGAGAGTTTACGAAATACAGTTCAATGCATTCTAAAATATTATCCAAAATAATAATCAGACACAAATTGATTTTTTCATAATTTGTTTACCACAATATGATGAGTTTGAGAATTTGGCAGTTGTGCTGAGCTTATTGATGGTTGGAGACTTTCTCGATTATTCAATTTTCACCAATTCTTAAATTGCTTCCAGATTGAAAGTACATTAATTTACATTTAGTTCGACATTTAGCTAATTGGACGGACCTGTGATGTTGTTGAACATTTTTGTAAACATGTAAACATGGAGTTCGGGGTCCAAGTTATGACCCAACATGTCCCAAGCTGGATGGGAAGAAATTTTCCAACTGTGAATCCTGTGGCGAGTGGCAAACGCAATCGCTAAACAGGAAGGTTTAGCCGAACAAGATGGGTATATCGAGTGATAACAAAACAATAAACTCTTTAGATTAAAGATGATTTTGTGGTCCTGAAAAGGACCCTTTTTAGTGTTTGCTTCCGAATCAGCAGTCGGAAAACGCTCTTTATTTGGAGCTGGTATACTTCTTCACCGCTTTGGTACCTTCGGAAACCGCATGCAAGTTCACCGGGCAGCAACAGACTGATTGCAATCTGAATTTCCCACGCCGTAATGGTTGACCGCTTATTGTAGTGCGTCAGACCCGGGGCTTCCGCTACGATACGCTCAAAGATGCATTGACGAAGCTCATGACGCTCATCGCCTTCGATGAGAAACCGGTGTCGGAATGATCCTGATTCAGCACCTTATGATATAGATAGCATATGATTTCTTCTCCTCCCTCCTGTCGGTTTCCGAGATATTCTTCTGCGCCGTGCCGAACTTTTTGGCGGCTTTTCCATTATTCCACTAGTCTTCGGTACCTTCGTGTTTATTAGAAACAACTGCATGTGCATCCAACGAGCGAACAAATCGTAATGAATGTATTTTTTCTTTCTTTCTTTCTTTGTTTTTAAGAGGCTTTAAACTTTGCAGTTCATTCGCCTCCAACGTATTTTTTTACCATCGCTGCCTTTTAACGCTCATTCGTTCATCTCGTTGGACTTGCCCCTTTGGCTGAGTCTGCTGATTTATCTCTATCCTGTGAGCGTGTACCGCCAAAGTACAAAACGCGCGGAACCGCTGAAAAATATATCATTCTCTTTCAAACCGTAAATCAGTGTGGTTGTATGGCATCGTTTCACATCACATCGCATCAACGGATTGGTGCCGGAGCACCAGTATACCTAATAGCGGTTATAGAATTTCGGCCGCCGGAGTGCTCGAGTTGGCTTGCAAAGCTGCTCACGACAATAAGAAAACCCGCCTACAGAACAGAGCACATTCGGTTCGGTCGCAACAACTAGTTTCAGCGAGTGGCAAACGCAATTGCAAAACGGCAGCAGGTAGATGAAGGAAAAAGTTTGTTTATACAGACTGCTTTGGTGGCAAAACCAGCCACCGTAAAACACGGCGCTTTTCAGGGCCATTAAACCTTTCAAAGAAGAGTTATTAAAAGTTTTTCACAATACATTTCACAATGCATTCTAAAGTGACATAATATGACATATAATATAAACCGATTTATTTTGTTTATGCTTGTTCTTGAGCTTATTGGTGGCTGAGGTCTTTTAAATTGATCATTCAGTTTTCACAAACCCATACATGGTTTTCGAATTAAAAGTGGCTTCAAATTACAACACATTTTATGCAGGATGGCATTAACGAAATTTCTCGGTAGCAAGAACTGCTTTCTTTGGTTGATAACTGATGTTGAAAATTGACGGACGTTACATCTGCATTGTATAGAAAAATAACTAAGGAGCAACATGATGAGCTATGTATTTCCTGCTGCTCTGTTCTTATTTTAAAGGACTTTAATCCGAAGGTCATCCGTCCCTGTATTTACTGTTGGCTTTTCAGAACGCTTATAGCTCGTTTATTTCTCGACAGATCGTAGAGTTCGTCTCCAAAACCTCAGTTCTGTTTCATTTTTATTTATTTTGTTTGCGGAGACTACAAATCTTACAATTCATTCGTCTCCGAAACCACAGTTTAAGGTACGATAATATGCTCAATAGTGAAATATATGATAGTGAATGAGCTGATGACCACCTATGCATTCCCTATCACAGCCATCATTTTGATTGTACGATATGTGCATACGCCGAAAGATGCCCGGCCTTGAACATTTAATAAGTACAAAGCCTTCAGAAAAAAATCAAGAATCAAGTTTGTACAAAAAAAACGCAAAAACACAACACCAAAGGTTCTTTTCAGAACCCCCAACATGTTCATAAAGAGTAAACAGTAAACTAATCCATTTTTCAGGTAGATAGGTAGGTATTCACGAAGGAGAAGAAAATAAAACAATATATTTGAAATATATATTTAGCAAAAGCTGTCCCCTTTGTATAGTCCTACGTCACTCCGGTTATGTCCCCGACATTACCCACCCGTCTTTTTTCTTTCCGCTTAACAACGCTTTCTGTCTTTTCACTTTCCACATTATCGCGTTCATTTCATAGAGACTGTCCTTCCGTTTGGCCGTGCAAACGACTTCGCCATCTCGTTTTATCACTGCACGGTTCTTCCCAAACACAACTTCCATTCCCGACCGACTCGTCGTATTGAAAACAAATTATATGGCAATCTCGGGACTAAAAGAACATAATTCACAACGCACTTTCGTTTCTTCTTGCCAATGTTTACCGTCATATCCACTGTTCCGGTGTTTTTACACTCAAGCACTTGTCCGGACGCAACTTTTATAATCACTGGTTCATTCAGTTGCTTCACATCACGCAAACATTCCGTCGTCCCGACCATATGATCCGACGCACCCGAATCCAGAATCCATGTTACGTTACTGTCCCGCGAGTCATTCACACCACCACCGGTCAGACTGCTAACGAAAGCGACGTCTTTTTCGCCGACATGAGCTTCTCCCTTATGAACATTCTTCTTGCTTTCTGTTTCCGCTAAGTCTTCTCTCCTATTCGGGCACTCCGCTCGTTTGTGTCCGAACTTCCCACAAGAAAAACATTTTAACTTGTTCTTTCCTCGATTACCACTGAACGATTTACCGGTAAACGCAGTGGAATCCTTTTCTTCTTCCACATCATCACTGTTCGCTCGCTTCACACTTTCGTTCAACAATCGCGCTCGTACGAAATCCAAAGTAATCAGTGTACTTTGGATTTAGAGCGTCTCGAGTACCGTCACGAGTGATCCGTAGGACCGCGGCATCGTTTGGAGCAAGTGGAATACAATCAAACGCTCGTCCATTCTTATGCCCGCCGATTCCAAATCAAGCACTATTCTGTCAAACACAACTAAATGCTCCTGCATTTTTCCACCATCATCGAACTTCATCGCCGATAGCTTCTTAAGCAAGAACTGGCCTAAAACACCTTTCCTAGCGAATGCACCTTGCAAGGCCCTCCAGATTTCCACCGGCGTTCGCTTCTGCTTGGCATACTCTAGCTGCGAATCCGCAATATTTCGGATCAAGACCGACTTGCTCTTCAAATCATTCGCTCTTCTTTCTGCCAGCTTTTTCTCCTTTTCCAGCTTAACCTCTGCACTATCCGCGTCATGAACACGAAATTCTGGCACATCATCCGCTGCCTGTTCGATGCACGAAAAGAGCCCCAGCTCCTCCAAGTGTACTTCCATCCGGAAGCTCCAATTAGCAAAATTGCTCCCGTCAAACATATACACTTTCTTTTCTACTTCCATCTCGGAAAACACCTTCGCTATTCCAGAAAAACACAAACTGAAACCGGCCGAAAAATCACGTTTTCGTCAACCACGTTCATTCACGGTGTTTTCACTAACTTGCAGGGTAGGGCGTAGCGCTGGGCCCAGAACCTGAGAAGATTCGGCAGAGTGATAGCGGAGTAAATACACGTTAGGCTCGTTTGACGTACTGATTTGGAATGTTTATTTCAAGATGACAGATATGCTATACAGTTCAGGGTATATACAAATTTAGAGGAACGCAGCTACACACTCATTAGAAAGTGATCAGATTGATCCTTAACAGCCGCTACAACAAGAAATCGACGCTAAAAGAGAATTACATGCAAAAAAAATGTTTGCTAAAAAAGTGGAATTCATGCGTGACTCTTTACGGATTCCATAGATTGCAGTTGTGAGAATATATGAAAAAGTTCATTTACTAATAATTGTATTTTTTGTAAAGTAAATTGTTCCATGATGTCGTTTTTATTACACATCCATGTATGCATTACGCCTATTAAGCTTCATTCGTTGAGGGAATGTTAGTTTTCGCCAAAACATAACCATATTAACACTTTTGGAAATATAGATATTTATAATTTTCATAGCATATGTCTCAAAAAAAATTGGCATCCTTTCTATAGTGCTTTGTGAAACATTTCAAACTCGTTTCAAAGTATTTCAGCACCGCCACTGACATTCGAGCAGAGTATCGAATCGAGCTGTTTTCCTCGATTTCTATAATTCCGGATTTTACTCGGTGTGATAGTGATAGTGATTGTATCGAATCCTCGATTCGATTTCTATAATAGGGCCCAATGTCCCATTTCCATCCCTATCCTTTCCCCCCTTCCAAGCCACTCCCTTCCTATCAAAAGCATTGTGTACGACACATCCATAACCAACACAATCACCCGATACACAGCAGAAAAGCAGCCGAACGCATACAAACGAATAAGTGCATATAGGGCTCTTGCTACACATACATGCAGAGCATGTGTTGGGCACACACGCTTGCTTACATTCGTAATTTCTATGCAGCAGAAGCGGATTTTTTATCAGTCGGCGTTCTTGTAGATGATTCAAATATTGTTGCAGTCTTTCTACTAGAGCGAAATTTTTCATAGAACTAACATGAACTTTGTGAAACAGTTAGGTTAGATTTTGTGTGACGCATATTATTTAATTTACTAGCACCTATTTCGCGATGTTCATTGAGCGAATTTCCCACTAGATTTGAATAAAAAAAATGGCAGAAAATGATTATCAACATTTTCGCATCTAGATCAAAGTCGCAGATCGATCTCACGTTCGAATGCTTCCTTGTATTTTCCATGAATTGGTTGATCGATGGATTTTCTCCGTTTCCGATCAATTTTATTATAAACATATTTAACTTCTCCGCAGATCATTCAAGTATCTTAAAATCATATCTGAAAGCTGGTTGATCTTTCTGGCTGAATATGTCCTTAATTTCAACATAATCAACTGCTTTTTCGGCGGATATCTGCACACGGATGTTCATTATAGCTCATTATAGTTCTCGAGACCAACATTCCAGGCAAAAAAGCACAAAGCCTAAATGGGAACACACTTCGCCTAATCCTGTTATACAACCGCAATGTGCAGTTTGCACTGTTTCTGTGAAAATTTTTGAATAACCAATCTGCTTCCATTGATATGGATCAAAGCCGTAACAGAAATTTCTATTTTTTTCCGTGTATATGGATTTGACGCTAAAAGTAAATAGTAAATAGTAAATTTTTATGGGAAAAAACACATATTCGCATGTTATTAATATGGAATAGCACGTAATTTCTGTAACTATTCCGGAAAAATAATCATTTAAATAAAGCTCAATCTTGTCGATCCATATAAATCCTATGCAGCGATCTCTTTTGCCTGTCCAACAGATCACTAATACATATGCACGCTGCAAGCGCCCTATTGCTTCCCCCTTGCTTCATTCGAATTCGCTAGCTTCTATTGAACAAAATTGTTTGTTTCTATTCGTACAATCAAATTTTCGTGCGTACTCCGAGCCAATGTCACCTTACCCTAAGTCTTCGCATGATAATCGCTACTTCTTCCTAATTAATGAAAGATCACTGTATGGGTGACACTCTCCTCGTTACTTTGATGAAATCTTGCATGAAGTTTGAGTGATACATGAAATCTTGCATCTGATTACCTCAACATCTAGGGGGCTGTCCACATACCACGTGGATAGAAAAAGTACGATTTCAGACACCTCTTCCGTGGACAAGCATGGACATTTTCTATACCCCTACCGTGTTGTCCGTCACGTGGACATTTCTCCATTTCATGAAAAAAATATGTATATGCATTTGAAAAAAATCGTAAAAATAGTTGAATTGCGCCTAAATTGAAGTTTATGTTTGTTTCTATTCTCTATTCTATGTTTGTACATTATAAACATGTGACCATAATTAATAGAGGCGATTCCTTCTCAATTCTTTGAACAGCTTTGGGGAACAACTCGTGAAGCTATTCATATTGCCGTTTGTATTCTTCCAAATTTCATTTACCATGTGATCACGTTATAAAACATAATATTTAAGTTATAACAAAACATCACATGTAAATCTAAACCGACGCAAGCTGGCTGAACTGTGAGTTTTTAGGAGAATCAGACAATGAAATCAAGTGTTTCGTAATTGGAATACAGTGATTGAAAATCATAACATGTATAAGGATATAAACATGTAGTGTTGTGCTATGTAGTTTTGGCGAGTTCAACTCCAAAATTGCCGATCAAACTAATAGATGTAAGTCAGTGCCTAATAACTGAAGCCGTTCACTTAGCTGATCCAGTTTACTATTGCAAAGGCTTTCCTCGCCTGATCTTCCATAATAAGTCCCCGCGATTCATCTACCAATGCTTTTTCTTCGTTCAACTTAATAAATATTGGGTATTATTGAGTTGTTTGGAATAATCCAAAATGTGTAGAATAAAGGTGTGACCGTGTGGTCAATAAGTGCGCGAGGGGAAACGGTATAAATATACAGAGGATTGTGGGAAGGGATTTGACTGCAAATAGAGATGTCTAAATTTTTCGTTTATTCGATTGTCGATTAATCGTGGGGTGATTTTTATATATTCGATTGATTCGAATAATTGTCTTTCAGTATTCAATTAATCGAGCGAATATTTATTTCTTGTAATCAAAACAAACAGACATTTATGATAAAAAAAAATATGTCATAATTTTGAAGTTCATGATTTTTTGAGGATGATTGAAAAAAGAGCACACCATGAAAATGATGCACAATACAGGGCGGACTCTATTATATATAGTTTCTGATTCCTTTTCACTGTTTATAATCGAGTCAGAAAAAAGTTTTTAATCGTTTTTTGTATGTTTTTTTCATTTCTTGAATATAAAAGAGGAATTTGATTTTTGATTCACCCCCTCAAAGTCAGAAAATACCTTTCTCGCATGAAAAAAAATAAATTTATCCAGATTCTTTCAGGAGGTAATAGACGAGCATATTTGATGAATAAAAATCCTTCTACGCATATGTTCGAATTTCAACAATGAAATAGTTATAGAACTATTTTTTTTTGTTTCGGACTTGTTGCCTCAAACTGGCTCTACTTTAAAAACTACTGTTGCTTTCATTTGAAATATGAGAAATTTTGTACAGGATATAGTAGTGGAACATCTAAATTAGTGGATTTTAACATTTTGGAAGTGGAAAACTTGAAAGTTAATAATATTTAATGTGTTATTATTAATTTTATCCTGAAAATTTATATTGAACTAGATCATTTCTATCAATTAAATTAAAGCTCTCTAAAATTTGTTTTTTGACACCCAACTTCGGCTTTTTTAATTTGGCTGCAATAACTATATAACGATATAACTGGTGAAAACTCAAGCAAAATCTTCAAAAATGACGATTTTCACCCCACTGTACATGTAATAGCCACTTAAATTTCACCTTATCGTTAAAAGGTTACCTTCCTTCTTGAAATAAGTCATACTTAAAATATAAAAAAAAAATATTTTTTTCCAAACTGTATATAATCAAGTTCAAAATTGTATATAATCGAATCACATATTATCGAGTCTGTCGATATTAGTCTAGTCCGACATGCAATTTATTTGCACCAACCAAAATTTTGGCTGTTCAAAATTATCTGTTCTTCGAATGTTGTTTGTTGAAATAGCTGATTTGTTTGAATATCTCTGCTTGGTCATAGAATTATTGATCACTAGTATGGTATTTTTTCCTCGGCGCTCTGAATTTGAATACTACTATTTTAGAACGGGAGCTGAGACCACCTTCTTCAAGTCCGCATTTTACTCCTGCAGACCCTGAATTCTTCTTCCCAGTCTCCTCCACCACCTAGGAATCAAGCTTCTACCGTAAATGATTTAGCATATTCTATGAATTTCGACGAAACACCATGACGGTTAAACAAATTTTGCACTGTATTTTCTGAAAAAAATGGTTCCCTTTTTCATTAATCGCGATTACTTTGATAATTATTCGATATATTCATACCTTGATTTTTCATTATTTGGTATAAAATTACTGTTACAGATATTCGATTATTTGAATTAATCGAACGATTAACCGACGTCTCTAGCTGCAAAACGCGGGTAAAATATCTGCATCACCAACCGACACTGAGAGTCGATTTATTCTCTTGAGCTGAAACATATAATGCGATAGAGTATATTACAAACCTAACTTTAACCGTAAAAGACTTACCTTTCAACTTTTCAATGCTCTTATTCCCACCAATACAATTCCACACACAAAGAGCAAAAAAAAGATATTGCAAAATATTGCAGATTGTTAACATACAAATTCCAAGATGGCTGAAAGGCCTTTTTCATAAGTTGCGCTACCGTATTGTATCTATCGTGGGAATAATCATGCCGATTTTTAAGAAAAAAAAAATTATCGTGTACATGTCAAATGTTTTTGTCGAATCTATAAATAGCGCATTACACAGTTGCCATATTATGGCGGGTTTACATTAGGGAGATCTATAGCTATAGATGGATTTATTCACGTGAAAATAGGTGTAAACGGGTGAGAATAAATATGATACACTTATTCGAGGTATATATAACTTGAATAAATTCAGCATATGTAAACGCTTGTGAATTTCTCACTGGTGAGAAATCACTAAAGTTGGATGCAGTTCTACTTTAGGTGAATAAATTCACCGAAAATATGAATATATTCATTATAGAAGTTCACGCTAGTGTAAACGGTTGATGCGATTTCTATAAATCTCATCATATTTCTTCACATGAATATATCCCTAGTCTAAACCCACCCTTAGGCGTAAGAGTTTTTCTTTTATACCATTGCATATGGTACATTACACAATAGCCATTAAGGCGTAAGAGTATTCTATCTGTTCTTCCATTGTCCAGCTAGACCACCGGACAGCGGAGACAGTTGATATGATCATTGTTATGTTTTTAACAGAACAACAGCCCGATGTTTTATGCAGAGCAGAGCAGTTGTAAGGATGAATCGATCTTATTTCGACCGTGGATCGATCTCCATCGCTGATAATTGTTGCGTGGACGTAGTTATTCTGTTACAACACAAAGATGGTCAATTGAGGACCCCGAGTTTTGAACTCACGATCGATCGCTTATTAAGCGAACGCGCAACCAATGTAGCTACGGAGTCGAAATTTTTGACCTTCAATATTTTTTATTGGGGGTCTAAACAAGTGATAAACAAAAAATGCAATATCTGATGATAGCGGGTAGACTATCACATCCTAGTCAAACTCTAAAAATTTTTGGTGGGCTTTCAAAGAAACATGAGGTTTGGCATTATTCTGAAATAGGACGCCTTGGTCAATTCTGAACGTTTGTTCTAGATTGACGATTTCGATCCGTTTAGTTACTTATAGTGCTTGTTGAAATTTATCGATTGGCTGTTTGGTAGAAGCTTATAATGCAGAATTTTTCTCCTACCTCACTAGACACAAAGAATGACTTTCTGCAGGTGAAGATCGGCTTTGGAAATATCTAATGATGGTTCATTTCGCTCACCTCAAAGATTTTTTTTCGCTCAATATTGTTGTAAAGGACAATATTTTTCTTCGCCTGACACTATTGCTTCAAACTGCGAGTTTTCATTGCATTTATGAAGCGAGTTGTTGATGGACATACGGTCCATTTAATGTTTTCGGTCAAAAGGTGTAGAACTCATACATTGTAACGTTTTGTAATCAAGTTTCACCAGGTGCTCATGAACAAAGATACTTGTAAGGAACCTGCTAATTGATGTGTCGTATACCGAAGATTATTCTTCATCAGCGTCTCGATTCGATTATCATCTGTTGCACACACAAACTTGCTGGACTAGCCAATAACTAGAAGCGTATTTCAGAGAATATTACAATTCAACGAAGAAAAGCATCGCTACTAGGTAGAATTCTCTAAAGATAGGTTCCCGTGAATTTTGCTGTTCCAGTTCTTGAATAACATAAACGAAGCTGTTTTTACATTGAGAGCGGAAACTGAATCGAAACATCGAAAACAATGTCGTGTATTTTTAATATTACAACATTCAAACATGCTTTGGTGGCATCTGAATCCTGCCGATAATAGCGTCCCAATTCTGATCGATAATGATAACACAACATTCTTTAAAAATAATGAAAATAAATCGATCGCTCTCAGCTCACGTGCGATACTTTCTGAATACAAATTTCAGCAAACAATTTCAATGATATGATGAAATATGGAATTTCCACCGCGCAGTACTATCAGACAGCAGAAATACGAATAAATTTTCTTGCAATGCAGAATATTTTTCATATATTGTTGAATACAGATATTATATATATTTGTTTTTCAAAATATTTATTAGTATCCACGTGGATGTAATCTATACCCCCTCCCCCCTCACCGTGGACAATCGTGGACATTTTCGTAACCCCTACCCCCCAAAGTTGTCCGCGTGGTATGTGGACAGCCCCTAGCTAATTTGTTAGATAGAACGCATGAATTGCACGCAAATTTGTGTTAAATACAACATTCATGGAAGAAAGAATGCATAAGACATGATTTACTTTCGCATCCGCTTGTAAAACATACCTCTTTTGTTTGTTAAATTGCTCGCTTGTTTTATTATTTCCACTGTTGATGTCTTAGGCAAAAATATGCTGGATAAATTTGCCGTTTAATGGTATATGTTATAACATATATCGTAAGAACGATTCTGCGTGATATGCGTTTGAAAACTCTTAATGAACGTTACATTTTTCGTAGAGTGACTACCTATATTTAAATCAAAAACGTCAAAAAATCATGAGTTCGGATTTCAAACAGTACGCGATCGTTGATTATTGATTGTATTAATTTCTCAAGGTGAGACTCCACTGAGGCAAACCACCCCGATCCGGTGGCTGTCGGATAGAGAACGTCACTTTTCGACACTACAATTATCTAGGATGGTTCGATAGTTGCATCATGTTACGTAGACTTCGAGATTCTGCTAGGAGAATGCCGAGCGATTTTTTTCTGTATGATAGTGACTTTCAATATTTTTGGCTGGTTCGTCACTTTCACTCTCATTTTTGGAAGAATGTCCGGAGTGAGAATTGAACTCGCGACCTTCAACGTGAGAGATGTCGGGAGATAGCTCAAGTCACAGTACACCCTAGGACGAACGGCATGATCATAGGGCCCTATAAAAAAATCGAATCGAATCGACCATCATCATCACTATCACATTGAGCAAAATTTCGTATTCTACATATCGAGACAATCTTATTATGTGTGGCAATTTGCATATATTTAAGCGTTTCTGGAATATTTCCCAAGGCAAAATATTAGGGACGCAAGCCAAAAAGACTAATTCTCCAAAGGTATGCAACAAGTTATCCAAACAACTCGAAAAATTATGACACTTGCACCGATAGCTTCCACTCGGTCGATGCTATCGGTCTTTGCTCGGTATCTCTGATAGCAGTAGAGAGCTAAGGAGCAACATTCTTATCGATTCGAATTACATAGTAGGGTCTAGTGATCCCCGATAATCGTTCGATTAATCGATTAATCGAATACTTCCTACAGAAATCGATTATTAATCGAACGAATACTGCGTAACCAATAATCGAAGCGAACGAATAATTTACGTCGATTAATCGATTCAAACCCAGAGAAAAAAAAACGTACCACCGCTGCAGTTTTATCCTGACAGTCAATCATTATCATTGACGCTCCCTTAAACTCGTAAACGAAACTCATTGCCATCTACGCGAATTGAGCTTCGTTTACAAGTTCAGGGGAGCGTAAACGATATTAATTGAATTTCTGGCGGAATGAACACTTTTTTGATTCCAGATGGCTTTTTAGCAAATGAGGAATATTAGTCTAACGAATTATTCCTCTCAGTATGACGATTAATCGATTAATCGAATATTTGGAGCGATTAATCGTATCGAATAACAAACTGCTAAAATGTATTCGATTAGCTGATGAACGATTAATTTCAAAAATCGGGGATCACTAGTAGGGTCCACAGCTATCAGCAGAATGAGATTTTTTTGCTTTGCTTCGATGATAGTCATTCATTTTTCTCCAGCCAACATAAACATTTATTGGGCCAACAAAGATGTATAGGAAGAAAATTATGGTTTATACTTTTTGTTTCCTTTATTTGAAGTGCTGAATATTACACTGATAACAAACAATGATAAACGTCCATACCAAACCAAGTTGAACTCACATTGAAGTGGTTTGAAGAAATAAAATCAATATGAAATAGGCTTATTGAATTTATACACTTCATCCATAGAATAATATAAATAAGGAATGGGTAGCGTTTCATATGTACTGCTCTTCTTGATGTTTTCGGGATTAGCATGTAAGTTGTATTACCGAGGATTCGAATAATACTATACATGAATCTGATCTGCTGTATTACGGAACAATAGTTGTTGGATGGTTAACATATTTACATCGATTCTCTACATCACTTAATGACGAACCAATAGTGATGGTGATTCATTCAAACTTAAGCAACAGTTGAACGGCTATTGGCGTAGAATTGCTGGCCGGAGATGACTAAAGTCAGAACATAAATACAGGCGGCGATCCAGCAGTTATATGCATTCTGGAAAAACAAAAAGGTGAGATTTATCAGAATAAGACAAAAGAAGTTCCGATGACTGACGTAATTGATACTCGTTTGTAAATATGTGTAAAATCAATTAATCACCTGACTATATGCCCGATCTGCATCTGCATAGAAGTCCAGGGGAGTTTTATAATGCTCTTGCAGTGGAAGATCCTCAATCAGAGCGACACTATGAATGTAATAGAATACACCCATTAGCAGCTAAAAATTGGAAGAAAAATTAATTGAGATAAAGAATGCAAACAAATTTGGATTTACCTACCAGCTGGATGATGCCCCAAACGGAGATTATCAATCCGCAAAGCGATAATTTTGGCCCACAAATCGGCATTGTCACGAATTAAGATGGTCTCGTTCGATTACTCCTAAAAGTACCAGTTTTCGACGGAACCTCGACAAATTTGCGAACCAGCACGAAATTGATCACAAGACTCCTTCAAGTTTCCAAATTGGTGATAAAGATGTCAAATTCATATCATGTGACAATTTATTGGCCTGTTCTAAAATCGTGGAACAGGGTTGCCAGATGGTAAGATATGTCTTATGGTTGAAAAAATTGACAAATTGTGAAAACCTTTTTTTTCTCAAAAATACTAGTCACTGACAAAAAATCTCGTAAATGAGTTAGGGGCTGTCCAAATACCACGTGGACAGAAAAAGCACAATTTTAGACTCCCCCCTCCCCCTCCATGGACAAGCATGGACATTTTCATACCTCTACCCTCCCTTTGTCCACGTGGACATTTTTCCTTTTCAAATTGAAATAATTATGGAAATAACTGATTTGCACCTAAATTTCATTTTAATTCCATTTAAGTTGTTTTTATTTCAAATTTTACTTGCTGTACCCTGTACCTGCTTTGTTGTGGCCCATTGTTCTTGTATGGTAAAGAAATGAGTGGCATAACAACGCACATGCTTCTTGTGAGTTTAATTTTGAAACAGTTATGAGTTATCACTTGCTTATAGATATCAGGCGCCAGTAATAATCTAGTTAACTTGATTATTTCGCTTTCATTTGATTCATATGGAATTCCAGTAGAACTTTTACTACAGAGATATTCTCGATCGAATGAAAAGTTCTCCTCTCATTTTGGATTATTTATATAATATTTAATGACATAACGATCGCACAGCAAATCGAAAGGCAATTATGGAAACTTGAAAATGTTCAATACAAGATCCAGTTATTGCTTTGACAAATGCATTGTTTTATAACAGAGTTACAGCGTTACAGTGTTACTTGAAATTTTAGATGAAACAAATCTTTGCCCACTCCGGAATATGATCGATAACTGTAAACACAGTAAATGCCGATTCATATTCAATCTGGATTTCCTATCACCTTTAGTCGGTAGCGCAAGTCAAAACCTTTTCCGCCATAGTTCGGAGAATTTTCAGAGGGTATTAAAGGCGTTTTAAAATATTTTATATCCTTATATCCATTCTGCATTGAGTGTCTAGATGACTTTCAAAGTGCTTGCGGGGAATAATGATCAGACAACTCACGATACATTGATTCCCAACTATGGAATGAAGCTCAAATCTCAACTATAAAAGTTGATTTTTTCTTGAGACTCATTTTTTGCTCTAAATTGACCCCAATTCAAAATTACGCTACTTAGAAGAATTTAATTGCCTTCATTTGAAAGATGAGAAAATTTTCTGTTGTGGAACATTTCAAATAGTGAAAGATAACAATAGGAATAACATTGTGGTGTCGAGGAAGGAATTGTAGAAGGGTTGGAGAGCTTTAATTTTATTGATAGAAACAATCAAGTTTATTTTTATAATATTTATAAAAAAATAAAAAATAAAACCCTTGAAATACCACAAATTTTAAGTATTTTTTAACTTCTAAAAGGTACTTCAATCCATCAATTCAAATGTTTTACAACTGCATTATACGCGAAATTTTTTGAAAAAAAAATAATATTGAGTCAACTGATTCAAGTTTGAAGACTAGTGGTGCATGGATCATTTCACGCAAATGTAAATATTGTTTCCTAGAAATTGACGGAATTCCAATACTTTGAAAAATTCTACCTTTTCGAGAAAAGTAATGCGAAAAAATAATTTTACACGAAATTCTGCATGAAAAATTATACAGATATTATTATCCTAAGACTAACTGTTCTCGAGATAGAACAAAATCTATAGAAAATTATATTTGATGAAAAAACCATATGTGTAATATCATGAAAACCTAACCATTATGGAATCGTTTATTTTTTATAGGTTTGGACTATGTACGTCTATGCATAGCCCGAAACTATGAAATTATAGGATCATACAAAATAGTTCAGTCGCTCGTAGTTTACATGAGTTATTTGCAGAATATAGATTTCAGTGAAAAAGTTCAATGATATTAGTAAAAATATATGAAGCACTCTCAGACAGCTCAGACAGCAGTTTATTAATAAATATGGAATACTCAGGATGGGTGTAAAGTTTTAAAATTCTTGAATATGGATCAGTTTCTATTTTATTTAGAATGTATCGGTCTATATTTGAAAAAATATTTTTTTTCGTGTCCACGTGGACATAGTCTATACCCCCTCCCTCCTATCCGTGGACAAGCGTGGACATTTTCATACCCCCTACCCCCCTAAAATAATAAAAAATCTACTGATGGGATTTCGTGAAAAATAAGCACATTTTTTGGAAATTACTCCGCATGAATGAAATATCTTTGTTATGAGATGGTGGTGCAAATATCGTGAATATCATATTGTGGTGAGAATATTGTGCCCAACAATAAGTTCAAATGATAATAAATTTAATTTTTACATTTTTTTTGTTAACAGCTAGGTACTATGTTTGACACTAAAATAAATTGACACAATTGTAACTATAAGTCACATTTATTCAACATGCGAAAAATGTCATGGTTTTGGCATGATATTGAATGTAATGAAAAAGTGTCCGAATTAAAAAGCGTCGGGATGCAGATACATCACTGAACACCAATTTTCGATGAGGCGAATAACATCAAATAACACGTTCGTTGACATTTGACGTGATGTTGCTACTGCAAGTGTGATTTGGTGGCGACGTTGAAGTTACGTGTACGTGACGTTGACGTTCCTTTTCTGATTCTATGTGAATCCCACTTTAAACATTCAAATCTATATGATTGTGAACTCATTTTCGTGCCATCTGAAGATATTTTAAAAAATCATATGACATCCCTATTTTGTACTAAAATACTAGGCGCCTAGAAGTATAAGCAAGGTGTTTATATAAATGTATAACAGGTGAAGCACATCATCACTCCAATAAGAAGGGGATTACGGTTTGTAGAGCGGGGGTTGTTTGTTTTGTTATTGCTATGATACACCATTTTCGCATTTTCACATGCGAGAGTAGTGGATGAACTAGATGAGAATGAAATTCTACAAAATCATCCCTTCTTTCTCACATAAATTCGCGAAAGCCGAACATAGTAGGTATCGTTTGAATAAGCGTCGTAGCAGTTTGTATAGAGCCGCCGGCAGCTGTTTGTAAACAATACCGACAGCAATTCCAATATGGCTGAAAGTGCATTTCATATGATTGTTTCACCTGGTATATATAGAGGCGCCTTGATCCTAAGGTGGGCCAACTTACTAAAAGCAAGGTGCCTAGAAGTATATCCCAAGGTGAGGCTGTTTTGTCACTAAGTTGGTTAGGGGAGCGGTATATGAAAACAGTACGGAAGAAAGCAGAAGGGGAATTATTTGCTTGAAGCGTGAAAGAGACAGACTGATCATGAGCGAGCTTCGGCACTAGCGTATAGTGTTTTGTTTACAAACAAAACACAGTAGACTTCCAAGATGGCTGAAGAGTGCTTTTAGCAAGTTGGCCCACCTTAGGATATACTTCTAGGCGCCTTGGCTAAAAGCACTCTTCAGCCATCTTGGAAGTCTACAGTCCGTCCGTAGTCCGTCATGTGCTGTCCGATAACAGAAAAGTTGTAACAAATCCTACGATTTATTCGTTTTGACAAAATAACAAAAAAAAATATATATATATTATATACGAAAGCTGCTCTGCTAATTGTAACAAGAACTCTTTCCGTTTGATTAAACATATACTATGTGGTTTACATGCATCTGACTTGTGACAGAAATAATTGTTCATCAACCAGTAAACCAGTTTTATTTTTTTGCCTTGTAAGTTCCACGACCAAATAAAACCACAATGTATTTCCGGTATCGTTCCTCAAAATTCGACAGCCTTCTTTTAGTGTGCATTTTTAATATGTTTGATAATATGGTTATCTATTATCAACAAGAATACACTGACGAGATTATCTGAGATAATGATCTTTTTTGCGTAGCCTGACGACCCTTTCACATACTTGCAAGTAGATCGTAGCATTCCAGGAATATTACCTTCGTATAATTTTGACCACACAATACCATCGGCATCTGTTTCGATGTGGGAAAAAAAACGGGTGGGTAATGTCGGGGACATAACCGGAGTGACGTAGGACTATACAAAGGGGACAGCTTTTGTTAAATATATATTTTAAATATATTGTTTTATTTTCTTCTCCTACGTGAATACCTACCTATCTACCTGAAAAATGGATTAGTTTACTGTTTACTCTTTATGAACATGTTGATGGTTCTGAAAAGAACCTTTGGTGTTGTGTTTTTGTTATCACTCGATATTCCTATCTTGTTCGGTTAAACCTTCCTGTTTAGCTATTGCGTTTGCCACTCGCCACAGCTTTCACAGTTGGAAAATTTCTTCCCATCCAGTTTGTGACATGTTATTCAGTAAATTACATTTAATGCGACGTGCCGGAGAAACACTTTGCCACTTACTGAAACTAATTGTTGCCTTGATGAGCGCCGAACCGAAGCACTCCGACAGCCGAAACTCTATAATCGCTGTTAGGTATACTGGTGCTCCGGCACCAATCCGTTCGGCCTAGTTACCCTTGCGGAGCAATCAGTGAGTGCGACAA
The DNA here is from genome assembly GCF_029784135.1 of Toxorhynchites rutilus septentrionalis. Classification (NCBI taxonomy): domain Eukaryota; kingdom Metazoa; phylum Arthropoda; class Insecta; order Diptera; family Culicidae; genus Toxorhynchites; species Toxorhynchites rutilus. Next base: position 195,770,791 of record NC_073745.1, on the reverse strand, counting down.
ACAGGGAACTGGAGACCTGTACGGTTCGAGTGAAACTTTGCCTTTCCCTTCACTTGTCCTCCTTTGTTACGTCCACGATGCCGATGCCGTACAACCACACGGGTTTACGGTTTGAAAGAAAATAAGATATTTTTTTGGGGTTCGCGTGTTTTATACTCTAGCGGTACACACTCACAGGATAGAGACAAATCGGCAGACTCAACCAGAGGGGCGAGTCCAACGAGACGAACGAATGAGCGTTAAAAGGGAGCGATGGCAAAAAAATACATTCATTACGATTTGTTCGCTCGTTGGATTCACATGCAGGCTAAAAAGGGTCCTTTTCAGGATCACAAAATTATCTTCAATCTAAAGAGTTTATTGTTTTGTTATCACTCGATATCCCCATCTTGTTCGGCTAAACCTTTCTGTTTAGCGATTGCGTTTGCCACTCGCCACAGCTTTCACAGTTGGAAAATTTCTTCCCATCCAGCTTTGTGACATGTTGTACAGTAAATTACATTCAATGCGACGTGCCGAAACGCCACTCAGTGTCGCATTGGAGGCGATTTTAACCTGTAATTGAACATTTGCGATGATAGTGGTACAGTGTCGACTTTCAATGTGGGGTCATAATTTGGATCTCTATGTTTACAAAAATGTCCAACTAAATAAGTCGCATTACATGTCTGTCCAATTAGCTAAATGTCGAACTAATTGTAAATTACTGTACTTTAAATCTGGAAACAATTAATAATTGGTGAAAATTGAATAATTAGTTAAGTCCCCAACTATCAATAAGCTCAGAACAACTGCCAAATTCACATACTCATCAGATCCTGGCAAACAAATTATGAAAAAATCAATTTGTGTTTTATTATTATTTTGGATAATGTTTTAGAAAGCATTGAACTGTATTTCCTAAACTCTTTTTTGAAAGGTTTAATGGCCCTGAAAAGCGCCTTGTTTTATGGAATGGTTCCAATTTAGAAACTTAGTACTCGTGGTTTTGAAAAAAAACCATTTCGAACGCCCTCGATGCCGCCTTGTTCTGGATTTACCACCAAAGCAGTTTGTATAAAGAACAAACTTTTTTCTTCTGCTACCTGATGCCGTTTTACGATTGCGTTTGCCACTCGCCACTCGCTGCAACTGCCTGTTGTCTTGATGTCCACCGAACCGAATGTGTTCTGTTCCGAATGCGGGTTTTCTTATCGTCGCGAGCAGCTTTACCAGCTAACTCGATCACTTCGGCGGCCGAAACTATATAACGCCGGCTAGGTGGACTGGTGCACTGGTACTAACGCGCTCGGCCTAGCTACCCTTGCGGGGAACTTCAGATCAACACGGTTCGAGCGGGATTTTGCCTTTCCCTTCACTTTTCCTCCTTTACCATGTCCAGACATGGCTGCTTGTGTTGGTTTGTTGATGTGTTGTGATGCGAACCGATGTGGTGTACGGTATGAATGAGAATGATCGTTACGGCAGCGGAACGGGTATTTTTAAGCTGACTGGCTGGCTCGAGAATTACGCATGTGTGAGACTGCGACCAATGTTTCGTTCATTTTTTTCTTTTTCCTTTCCAATCGTGCTTCATTCTATTTCGCTGCTGCTCTGGTTGCCCGTTTTGGTCGGTACGATTTGAGGAGCACAAAATGGACCAATCAAAAATGGGCACATAGTGCATTTTGACAATGCTTGATATTTCAGAATTATTCAATTATTTATCTCAAGAAAAATTAAATGTTATTCGTAATGATAGATGCGTAGATATATTTCCTATCAATTGATGCAAAAACCTTTGCGATCTATTGAGAAATGCTCGAGTTATAAGCGTTCCAAATCTTGCATTTTTTCCTACTTGTTCAGTGCCTAGATTTCCATTTCACCCCCTGTATCTATAAATAAGGAATCTGTCATTTCAAAACAACGCCGAACTGGTCATATAAGAAATTTAATCAATTCAATAATAAGAGTCATTTGAGTATTTAAAAATCCCAAGCAGTCAAAATGACTGTTTCTGGCCAACATAGGTATAACATATGAGGGGCATAAGTATAACATATAGGTCAGGTTCTGACCTATCTTCCACATTGTCAAATACAGCTGGGAATGTATTTGCAGCTAAGGTATGACCAAAAGAGAGAGTCGATGTAGAAAAATCGATCAAATCACTTACACCCCTTTCATTCTAAGCCCCTCATATATATATGTACCGGAGATGAAAGGGGGAAGGTAACTGCAAATATTAATAAACCTATTTATATATTGTACAAAAAGTCACAACCTTCAAAAAAACTTGTGTCATTATATACATAGTCGTTTTTCTATATGAAATTGCAAAGCAGTCAAGATGACTTCCTTGAGCAATCTAGTGTTAACGAAATATCGTGTTTTTTCGTGCAAACATTAAAATCAACAAAAGTGATTTTCATTACAGGAAAACCTGTTTTTGTGCGGTTGCTTTTTGTGTGATTTTTCATTTGTGTGACTGTTTAGGTGCGATATTATTATTTGTGCGATTAGTTTGTGTTATTCAAGCCCCGATGTCATAATAAAATCGCACAAAAAGAGTCACACAAACGAGGAATCACGCGAAAAGGGATCGCACAAAAACAGGTTTGCCTGTATATGCATTATGTAAATCAAAATATAGTTATATGATTCATCCAACAAAACGAAAATAATAATTTAACAACCCAATTTTTATTTTCGTTCGATAAGTTCGATTGTAAAGATGAAAATTGTCTGGCAACCAGCACTTGCGTTCACTCGCGGCAAAACACTCCACAGTTTCGCCGCATTGAAATCCGCATCGCATCGCGTTTACTATGGCTGATGTCACATTAGGCGGATTCGCCGCCGCGGATTCCGCGAGTAAACCGTAGCGGAGGATCTACAATGTATTGTGAATGAGCCATGTCACACAGAGCGGGTCGGTTTTGGAAGCGATTTAAAATCCGCGGCGGAGGCTCGATGAAATGAAGCTCCGCAGCGGTTTTCATTGCGGAGTGTGTATGAGTGTTCGTGTATTATGAATCAATATTGTCAAACGAACACACTTGAACTCTACTGTCATTTTTCAACAAGAAATAACACGATCCCGATTTACTCGCAGGAGTATTATTTTATCGATTTTCAAGAAATAAATGTTTTTTGTCTTGCTTTCCCACCGGTAATACAGTTGGGAAACCAGAAGCACTTTCTCAGCATTCATTGCACTAATGATGGATGATATGATATACGCAACACTCAAAAACAAAGCAAATGAAACTGACAGTTGTCTGGTACAATAATGAAATAATAGTGTGTGTCAGCTGAGAAAAAAACCGCCGCGATATCCGCGACGGCGAATCCGCCTAATATGACATCAGCCTATATCAGATCCGGGCGGTTTGCATCGCATCGCATTCACTATGTCCTCGGCCTTACTGTATATAAAAAAGCAATTGACGATCTAACGTACAAATCTACACCTAGGCAGCGCTGCGGTGAAAGTGAGGATGGTTTTAAATTTTGCAATGTGAGCTTATGGAAGGTTTGTAGGTTTTTCCATAAATTCAATGTTACAATCATAAAAGATTATTTGATTGCGATGAATTTGGAAGAAATTTAATTCTATGCAATTTTATTTATAACATGTCATTTTCTTTCCTCTTTGAGTAGTGAAAACTGTATAAATGTTAACAATGGTTGAATCAAAAAAGGAAATTCGAGAGCACAATCAAAAACAAGTTGAAAAATGCATGGTTCCTGCATGTGAGACCCAGCAAACATTAAATCGCATAACAAGCGTATATATAACATCATATGCCCTAAAATTTGGTTGGCATATAATGCGCCTAACTGGCATATGCATGCAAAAGTGGAGGCCATATACATACATGGCAAATGCATACCGAATTAGTTTGGATGAATATGCAACTTTGACTGGCCATGATAGCGATTATGTTGAAATGCAATGCGATCTAATATGAATATATTCATGAATTGTCAACGCACCTAATACGACTTTTGCCATACTCATATACGATTTATTACAGACATAGAAAAAAAACAAATGGCGCAAAATATTTTCGAAAAATGTTTGTTATAGTCTCACGAATCGCCATTTTTATATATGAGTATTTATGTTTGTAGATATAATAATTATTTAATTGACTTATGTTGGGAGTGGAATATGAATGTTTAAAATGGCACAGATTGGTGTTTGGTGAAAACTGCTCCGTTGTGGGTTCGAACTCCGGTCGTCTGGATTATCATCCACCAGCTATCTCGCGCGGCTATCTGAAATATAATTCAACAGCGGTTAAAACTCATACATATGATTCGATATGATATAACCTAATACATTTTATGCAGTAGGATCAGTCATTCCTGGTTGCCGATTTTATTATTTAACTATGTTGCAAAGATAAGAGGATCTTTGATTTCCCTATCATAGAAACCAAATATATAATATCATTGAACTGGAATAATGAAAAATAAATGACTATCAATTAAACTATCTCAATTTTAGATTATTTTTATTACAATTTTCACTGTACAATTTGTTTTCTCAATCATATCCAACTAAGTTCTGATTACTATTATAATAAATATAATAAATCAATCTGGCAACCTTGCAAAGCGGTGCGATGCAATGTGTCAAATTCGATGTCGTATATATCAAAGATTCGTTTTGCTGCATATTTCATTAGAAGGAATGTTCACCGTTGTTACTTTGATCGAACATCAGCAATTTCGAGTGCTGACAGTTCCGACGTCCTGGATTAAAGATGGACTATTAATGTGGCCAACGAAACTGCCGAATAAAAAAATTAATAAAATGAGACGAGAGGGTACAGAGTATCATGGATCTGTCAAATCAATACCAATAATAATAAACCGCAAGTTCCGTAATTTTAAGTCGGCTGAAGTGGAGGCCGATATAATTTTAAAAAGTGAATCGCTTAAGAAAAACAGCAACAATGAACGTTCCGAATATCCGGAAAGAGAGAAAAAGTATAACACGATTTGCCAAGGTAAAATAATCTCTAATTAGAATTTCTAGTTCTGTAAATGTTTTCATTTCAGATATTATAAATTCTCGTGGCCCAAAATCGTGCCTTCTGCAGCATAATATTTACTCCTCGTCTCAAGAACCATTATCCACAATTAACCATGAAGAAATTGCCTCGGATTTACCAGGTAACCACACGAAATATCAAATATTTACATCCTTTGTAACCTTATTTTTTTGTTATCATTCTAGGAACATCTAAAATGACGGAAGCGTCGCAACCAAGGGATTGCTAAGATGGCCGCCTTTTTGTAGCCAGCATAGAAACTCAAGAGCATAGAAATCATAACCTGAAATTAAAAATGAAGTGCTCCGCGCGGTCCTGTAGCAGTGATTTTGATTGCAAATCGACAAGAAAGCTTCCAGATGGGTATCCAAACATCGCTTGCCAAAGGAAACTATCCAACTTAATCAAATATTAACATATATGACTCCAAACAGTAAACAATAGGTGAGCCCCCTGAGCGTGAGCCCTGTTTTATGCTGCCTACGCTCAATTTGCATTGGTTGGGATAGGGTTGTCAGAGCCCCGGTCGCAACAGATAACATCATTTTTCAATAACGAATCGTTTTGCAAATCATTCCTAACACCACCCTCCTCAAAATCTTTCCAACAAAATGATTCCAGTGAGTAGAAATATTCATCATTGTATAACACATTTTAACATTCCGTACCTTAATATACCTGTAATTTAAGATGATTCAAGTGATTTAACGAAATTGGAACATGTAATAGACGGATTTGAGAAAAAACAAAGAACAATTATCTTCTGTAGAAGCAGCTGTTACAAAATGTTTCGAACAAAATTTTGCACGCTTGGCATCTTTAATGGAGATTAATAAGAAGACTGAACAAACTAAGCCTAATATAAAAATAGGCTTGGAAAAATGGAACTTGGTAACAAACGAAGAAGAACTTATAGAGTTGAACGATAAACTAGATGATTATGAGCTCCGTACAAATTATGTATGTACCTTTTAATATAAATAATTCCCTTTCTATTATAAGACATTTTCTAATATTTTCAGCTTGAATATTTCTCAAAAGTTGTTTTGCCAAACTCCTATGCAGGTAAAGGAGACGACGCATGCTATATCATCGTTGATTGCCTTTTTTCACGTGAATTTTGGAATTGTTTTACGTGGACCGGAATAAATCGCGGGCAAAAGAAATCCAGTCGAGGATTCCGTCAATTTGGAAATGTTACAAAACTATTATTGGATATTGTTCAAATTGGAGATCCTCTGTACACGTTTCAAAAATTATAAGTTTTCTGTAAAACGCGATTGTTCCGCACGATCTTCAAATAAACAACTTCGAAGGTCAGCTTGTCGTCGTAGAAAAAACACAACAGAGAAGGTTAACTGTAAAAGTTATAACACTTCAGATGAACGAATCCACGGAAACTCTGCTATCGAAGATGAACAAACAGAGAATGATGAATTCATAGATGAACATTACGAAACCATATCATTACTGAATGAAGATATGTATGAAGCTGTGAACAATGAAATATTTGTGCCAACAAACAATGGAGAAAATTCGAACGAAGAAGAATATTTGGATGAAAACTATGACTTATGCTACTGACCTCAACGTTCGGTTCGGTACGGCATACTCGTTGGAATAGTATAAAAAAGGCCATATTAGCAAAAATCGTTTTGTTATGGATAAATTATAATTTATTGTTTAATGATCTCTAATAATTATAAGATTTATTCTAATGTATGTAAAAGAGGAATAAATACAGTGTCATCTTCATCAGCTATTGTAAGTAATTTACACATGATCAAGCCTACATCATAGTATCTAACGTCTGACATATTCTCTGTGTGTATCTTAGCGACATATATATCTAGAAAAGAAGATTTCATTGGGTTTTGCAAAAAATCACGTTTTAGTTTCAAACATTTGCCTTTGATTAACCAAGATGATTTGTTCTTTTCAGCTCCAACTACACTAATAATGTTTGAATCGTTAGTCATAAACCAGTTATCTTTGAAATCAGTACTGAGAATGAATGTAGAAAATATTATTTTACATTTGCTTTCACAGTGTTCTACTGAAATGACTTGATTTTTTTTAGTTTTATTCGAATTCATAGTAATAGATACGTCATGTTTCATTGATTCTGATAGTCGATTTGCCACTTGGATAAGAGAATTTACTCCGGGGTGTACTAATTTTTTCAAAAAGTGTAAAGAATTTTCGAAAGGATAAGCTGATAATGTTGATAACATTCCAAATTTTTCCACTTCATCAACGATATGGCATAAGTTATGCATATTACTTGTTATATATTGAATACCGTACAGCAATTTGAAATTATTTATGAAGTCGATGAATAATTCACGGGCGACAGGTAGAAAATGCTTGTATCTTGTGGCAGAACATATACGGGTTGCACAAAATAATGTCGAAAAGTGATTATAGGAAACTCTTGGTAAATACTTTTTTAATAGAACTATGCCAACGTAGTTTAAAATATATCTATATTCAAGACCTTTCCAAAGAGAAATAAATTCTTAAGAACGCATACGACGATGCAATTCTGATGGGAACGTTATGCTACACAAGAACTTCGAGATCTCATTTTTTTCAAATGTACTCCATTTTAGTTTACTAGTTAGAGATCCCGTGCGCCATCCATTGAGAAGCCTACGCATCACCCCCAATTCTAACAGATGTAAAGAATCGGCTACAATGACATCTTCTATTATATCAATTGGTAGTTTTGCAAGAGGAGTATCAAGAACTTGATGACATTGATATTTTTTTCGCGAAACATCTCGTCCATTCGTTTAGGAGCATTGAGATCTGGATAAATCATTGTGCGGGATGTATGACAGTATTGTCCCTCTGTAGTACATTTAATACAACCAAATTTACCGTTAAAATTCACAACCCCTTTGATGAATGATCTTGCTGGGGTATCACATATAAAACAACGGATCTTAACTGTTAAAATGTGACCATTTACTACTAATCCTGATTTCAATATTGGCAATATTTCATCCACGAAGGGTGAAAGATATTCAAACACACATTTCGGTTTACCAATTCCATGAAAAATACCAATTACCACAGGAGGAATATCTGGCTGTTCATATATGTTGCATACAATAGGCCAGAAGTTATGCATTGAATTTCTGAACAGTGGTAAACCATCTATGTTGATATTAAGCGATATTGTCATGGCATAGTAAGATTATTGAAAGAACGTTTAAGGCATAATTCCAATCCTTGATGCCAATATTGTCCATTCCCTTTCATATTGAGTATGGTTACACTTTTTGGTATCTGCATCAGAGTCCTTGGATCACGTGGCATATTCAATTCCAGGTTCGTTTTCAAAATAGTAATCAGTGATTTCAGTGCAGTTTGAGATATCCGATATTCAGAAGTCCATTTTTGTAAATCCATAAAAAATCTATGGTTTCCTGTAATAGATTGAAATTGAACACGTTTTATGAAGTCATTAAAAATTAAAATTAAATTACCATCATCAATTAAGTCATTGAATTGCTCCATTCCTGGAATCAAATTAAAATCCAAATTGTTTTGTTTTGTGGATTCGTTCAACATTCCATTTTCATCTGTTAATTGATTATGAGTTTCGCTCATATTTGTTTCGATCCGTTTAGCTTCTCTCCAGCGATTGCGATGTTTTGTGAGTAATCGACTATAAGAGCCACTTTTTTTAAATGTAATTATTTTGTTCTTCCGCATGTGATCAGACATTGCTGTTATGAAATGAAACTTGTCAATATTAAAGCATTTCATTGACATTTCAATGAGATGTAATATGTTTTTATTAGGATCTAATATGATTTACTGTTTCATGATTTTCTTCAGCATGCAACACGATTTACTGCAGTACTGAATCGATTTAAACTATACGCTTATACGACACACAAACTGCATCAGCGTGATATACGCATATGATGCAGATTAAATCTATTTTACGACAATGTACATCATAAAACTGATGTTTATTATACCGAAATGCGACTTATTTTGATAATGATATATAAAATCGAGTTTTTACATATCAATCAAAGTATGTATCGTGTATATTTGAAATCGCATAAAATGTAAAAACTCGATTTTATATATCATTATCAAATTAAGTCGCAATTCGGTATAATAAACATCAGTATTATGATGTACATTGTCATAAAATATATTTAATCCACATCATATGCGTATATTACGCTGATGCAGTTTGTGTGTCGTATAAGTGTATAATTTAAATCGATTCAGTACTGCAGTAAATCGTGTTGCATGCTGAAGAAAATCATGAAACAGTAAATCATATTAGCTCCTAATAAAGAACATATTACATCATATTGAAATGTCAATGAAATGCTCTAACATTGACAAGTTTCATTTCATAACAGCAATGTCTGAACACATACGAAAGAATAAAATAATTAAATTTAAAAAAAGTGGCTCTTATATGGCTCGGAAACCAGGAATGACTGATCCTACTGCATAGAATGTATTAGGTTATATCATATCGAATCATATGTATGAGTTTTAACCGCTGTTGAATTAAATTTCAGATAGCCGCGCGAGATAGCTGGTGGATGATAATCCAGACGACAGGAGTTCGAGCCCACATCGGATCAGTTTTCACCAAACATCAATCTGTGCCATTTTGAACATTTATAATCCACTCCCAACACAAGTAAATTTAATAATTATTATTTCTACAAATATAAATACTCATATATAAAATTGGCGATTCGTGAGGCTATAATAAAAGATTTACAAAAATATTTTGCTCCATTTGGTTTTTTTTCTATGTCTGTAATAAATTGTATATGAGTATGGCAAAAGTCATATTAGGTGCGTTGACAATTCATGAATATATTCATATTAGATCGAAATTCAATTTGAACATAATCGCTATTATAGTCGGTCAAAGTTGCATATTCATCCAAACTAATTCGGTAAGCATTTGCCATGTATGTATATGGCCTCCACTTTTGCATGCATATGCCAGTTAGGTGCATTATATGCCAACCAAAATTTAGGGCATATGATGTTATATATACGCTTGTTATGCGATTTAATGTTTGCTGGGGAACTACCTTGGAAAGCCCGGAAGTAAAATATACGTGATTTATTTTTCAGTTTTAGGGTACTTTATCATCATTTTAGTAGTTCAAAAACAAAATTCAGATGTCTCACCGATCGTTTACGTTTTACGTTAGATCGTCAATAGGTTTTTTGCAAATGGTGAAGAAACCTGAACGAACGATTGTAACGGATAATGATTTTATATATAATAATATGATTTAAGTCTATTAAGATATTAGGAAGTTTATATAAAAATGAATAAATAAAGATTAGTATTACGCGTTCTACGTAATCAAATAACATGAGGTAACGATTTTCATTCAAATGTTAACAGTTTTAACCCTTTGCGGTCGAAATCATTTTCCCTTGGAGGAGATTATCATCTCTTTCCATGCTAATAATATTACTTTTATACCAAGTACCGTTACCTATCATTCATAGAAACTCCGTATACATTCGTGAGAAAGTTCACTAAACATTAAAATTCGTTTAGGCAAAAATGTAAACTATTACATCGATGAATGAAGTATTTAGTATGATTCCTTACTGTGGTGGCTGAGAGCAGACAAACGACCGCAAAGAGTTAGGCTATGCGCAAATTGAGAAGCGTATAGCGCTCGTAAGCGAACACGAGACTACCAACACGATTCATGCGTGCCACAAATGTAGCGTGGTGGTGCGCATATTGAGTCGCAGTTTGGTGTAAATAACGTGCCACTCGCATACAATGTCTGATTCACACGGAGTTCCGCGATATATTTATTTACTAACACAATCACCCGACCGGCACAACCATATAGTGTCAGACTCCCGGCGCTACATGATTGTTCACCAACACAACCACCACAACCAGCACGACCAGCACGAGAAACTGTGGTTTAACCACAGCGTCACGCGATTCGTGTCTCACGAGCGCTGCACCATTTCGCGTCACCTGGCCAATTTGCGCCGTTCTATCTGTTTTCATTAGCCACAAAAACAGGCGCTATATCGCGCCAAGTTACTCGCGCTATACGCGTCTCAATTTGCGCCTGGCCTTAATGTGCCTTCCAGCCTGATGATCTGATCTGATTCGTAAGAGCAGATGTCACACCAGATGTAGACACTGTACATACATTATCGTGGATATTTCTACATACCTTGGCTGAAATATAGCATGTGAAGTGAGCACCTCTAGCATATCTCTATCGTTTCTCACTGACAATGCCAATGTCAACATAGGCTAATGTCTCACAAATGAGAAAATTTCATTATTCTTGTTCGTCCGCCGCGTAGTTTAAATGAACTTCAATGTGTTTTCGTTGCTCAACATATCCAAGCTGTTATCGGATTATTTGAGTTACTTTCAAATATCCCCATCGTCTACCTCCGGACCTGAGGAACAACAAACAATCGACGACGGAGCAGAGACTTTGGACACCGATTACTCAGCCCAGCTGCATCCCACACAGGAACTAAATTTTAGCATCCTTGCAGATGTGTGTTGTCTCCTGAAGGATACGTTCAAACTATGGACCGATTCTATCGGCAGTCCATTGGAATTTACTGAATTTCAGCTGCATATCTGCAAGACTTTTCTGATTATCCTTTTGGTCAATTTAATTTTGATAGCAATTTATTGGAGAAAGTACGGCACTATAATTACCGATCGGTTCATTCGCCCAAGTGAGTATTGATTTTTTTTCGAATTATCGCACATTTCGGTCTTTGTTGTTCGTCATAAGCAGATGATTCAGCACATAAAATAATGTGCAGAAGAATAACAGTTTCATTCACAATATTGCACAATATAAAGTAATAAAGTCTAAACAAATCCTTGTGAAACGAGCGATAAAATATGTTTCGTTTAATCTTCAAGAACCGTCTTCGAGGAGTTCATTGAGCAGAGGAAAATAAATGTCCATTTTATTTTAGGCACAGCAAAAGAAATCGAAGAGCTGAAGCTATCTGTCGCTCGTCTCAAGCTACCCAAAGAACACAGTCCACGTATTTGAATAATCTAGTTGTGAAGATGTCCAGCAAGTTGAAAAAATTCATTGCTAAACAAAAGCTGAAGTTCGGTGCGGCTGGTCCTGGTCGGAAACTCAACTCCGAAACATCACAATCAAGTTCATCCCACAAGCAAAGCTCTTCTTCAAAAGATGTTTATATCCCTCCAAAGCGGAATGAACTTTCCGTCGAGGCTAAGGCTGCTGCCAATGCTGCGTTGGCTCGCGTCCAGGGCAAAGATAAGAAAGAATTCAACACATCGCTAGCGGCCATTCAGGCTCAAGTTCGTCGAGAACTCGAAGCCGAAAGAAAAGCCAAAGCACAGGAAAACGCTGCCGACGAACAATCCTCCGGTCTTTCTGACAACGAAAAGAAAGATTTAGCAGTGCAGGGTGTATTTTTCCGATGCCCTTTGATCAGTGAAGAGGTGTTACCACGCAAGGATTGGAAGGTGAAGATCAAAGAATTCTTGTACGAACAACTTGAAAGTGAGAAAGGACTTTCAGCTTGCCTAATAATATACAACTGTAATCCGAAGGAGAAGTATGATGTTTGTATAGAAACATTGATAAAATGTCTAGAAAACATTATGAACAATCCGAACGAGGAAAAGTACAAGAAAATACGAATGACCAACAGAATGTTCTGCGACAAAATAAAGGTTTGCGAAGGTGCATTAGACTTTTTGCATGCAGCCGGCTTTGCTGAAATAACAATAGATGACGAACCTTACCTGATCTGGTCGGAAGACAATATGGAACCAGAAACAGCGCTGGATGGTCTCATCGAAGCCCTGAAGTGCTCCGAACCATTCCATCTGGAACTAGATCGCAATATTCAAGTGCTGCTCCCATCCCAGGTTCGCAAAACTACGCTACCGCCGGACTTTTTCCGCGTGTCACTGGAAGAAATAAAACGTGAACAACAGCTACGATCGGATGCCCTGGAGCAGGCACAAATCCTTAAAACCAAAGCTATGCGAGAAAAGGAGGAACTGCGTGTTATAGGTCGATATAAATTTTCCCTAATTAGAATACGATTCCCCAACGGGGTTTACCTCCAGGGGACCTTTAACGTGTATGAGAAATTTTCGCAAGTGTGTGAATTCGTTCAATCCTGTCTTATGCACGAAGCATCAGAATTTGTCCTTGTTTCACCAACGGGCCAACGGTACACAGAAGCGGAAATGGACAAATCACTCTATGATTTGAGACTGGTGCCAACGATCGTTTTGAACTTCAGCTATGAGAACGAATCCCACCAGTTAACCGATTACTTGAAGGAAGAGTTGATGCTGCTAATCCAATCTTTATAATTGTGTTGATTTCACTGTTATATATTTGTAACAATTATTCTTTCGTTATTGGTGTTCTATTTCATATTTATGTAGCTTCGAAACACAAATAGCGATATAATAAAATTTACATGCATACTTTTTACCCCCACAATGGAGATGAAAACATTTTGCTTGTTTATAATATATCACGGCTATGAGAAATCAAGAGTTGTGAATGTTCCCTTTGTAAATACAGACACATTCTGATTTTCCAATTCATTACAAACCAGAAATAGAACCAATATAGGGTATAACAATAATCCGATAATTACTCAAATAACAGATATGAATCAAACCGATAAAAGATATGAGCAAGTCTGAAAATAGTCCTCTTGAGGTTTATGAACTTTGCGGAAAATATTATAATATTTTATATCGTTAATATTCCTGGTAATAAACATTTTTTATTATAATTCAATAATTTTATTATTTCCTGTAGAATAATAGTTCGAATATTCTCGGAAATCTTTTGTAAGTAATCAAATCATGGTCATCACATTTGGAACATTTGTTTCTTAAAGGAAAATATCAGGGACGCAAACCAAAACAAACAAATTCTCTGAAGGTATGCAACAAGCAAACCAAACAACTCGAAAATAATGACAATTGTACCGATAGCCTTCACTCGGCCGATGCCCAATTAACCATAAGCAATAACTTATAGCCCTATTATAGCACTAATTCAACATCTCGATAACCAAATGGCAGTATAGGGTAGATATGGGCAATATGACCAGGCGGGACGGAATAGACCACCCTTCCTTTAAACTTATTATTGAGCCAATAACACTTATTTTCCAACAATTGTGTTAGAAATACTCTTATTGAGCATCTCCGTGAAAACCGTATTCAAATTCAATTGTTTTATAAATATATTGAAAGAAATCTCACACTGTCTATCACGAAACCCATATAAGAAAAGCAGTCAACAAAATAAGCTCTGTAGGTTGCATAATGAATTTTATGACTCTGCTCTTTATATAAATTCGTACTGGCATTATTTCTGAACATTTTCACTGATTTATTGCGCTGCTTTGCCGTTTCATGTGAAAGATCAGTTCATTTTCATTGAACGCAAATGTACGGGGCGGAATGGGCATACCTTCTTGGGGCAGTATGATCAGGTATTTTTTCAACATAACCTGTAAATACAGCTGTCAAAATTTGTAAACATAAGGCTGATTTAGACGATGCCAGTCAGCGCTCTAGTTGAGGTATCCAGTGAACAGAGAACAGACACTCTGTCCAAGTTACTTGTACCTGTATCGAACAAGTAATTGGCCTCTAACTTGAACAGAGTGTCTGTTCTCTATTCACTGGATACTTCAACTGGAGCGCTGACTGGCATCGTCTAAATCAACCTATAGTTGGAAAGTCTCAGGTTGGAAATAGCTAGATGTGGAATCATACGGAATTATACCAAAACATTCGATCGTAAAATGTGGTCACAGACCAGGGGTGGCATTGCGCATTTCGAAACGAGTAACTCGTTTCGAGAAAATTCGAACCCAAATCGAAATGGTTTTAGTATTATGTATATTTTTCAAGTTCATATTTTCGGTGTAGGGTAACACGGGGTGAGTTGGACATACGGGGTGATTAGGACCATCCCTTTATCTCAAAAAGTACGGCTCAACTTGGATTTTTTATAATGTCATCTCCTTCTATTGTTGAACCGTATGTACCTAACGTAAAAAAACTTTGGTAAAATTCGACAGGTGGAAGGAAACGGTGGCATGAACACAACAAGCACTTCGATTGTCAAAAAATGTGAGTTTTCCGATCGTTGTTTTAAGGTTTTTCTCGCTGATTAAACAAACTTTCCGTGTATTGTGCAGTAAAGATCTGTTCGTCTACAGAAGCGGAACAATTTGATGCAGCGAAAATATCAGTTTGATAACAATATATGGAATTAATTGCATTTTAAATTTTGCATGTTGTGTGGGATGACATGGACACGTTTCTGTGGGGTGAATTGGTCCTTCAGGTTTGAGACTTTTCTTTGGTCTAATTGATTCCAGATGCCGCTGAATTTCAAAAAAAAAAAGGATGGGCAGACAACTTTGGAAGAAGGGAGAACTTGAAAGAGCAACACAGGCCATCAAGAACAGATTTTCTTTGACCAAGCATCGAAAGTGTTTGAAAATGCTCGAAAAGCAGTGAAAATATCCATGCAGAATTCAAGATAGTCTCAATCCATTTTTTCTGGTCTGGAATCTGGCCAAGACACCTGGTATCGATATCAGAACACTGTTACTGATTGTAACATTATTCATAAATACTTTACATAAACATAAGTATGTTTTTTTCCGATGAAACACAAACTGGACCAAATCACCCCACAGACGGTCCAAATCACTCCGCATCAAATTTTAATGTCCAAAAATCATCTCTTTTATTTTATGATATATTTGGTAATTTAAAGTTTGATATAATGATTAAACATTATTGATTGAGAGAAAACAAGTGTAGCTCAGTATACAATGTGACATTTTTTGATTAGCTTAGGTGGTCCAAATTCCCCCCTTCTCCCCTACTAGATTTAGAGCAATAGCAGAGAAATGTAAAGTATTTGGGTTCGTAAACAAAGCTGGTCAAAGGCATGTCAAAATGGTCGAAACGAACAAAAATCACTCGTTTCGAAATGCGCAATACCCACAATCTAATCGACGTAAATAACATCGACCTAACATGGAACAACATTCCCGTCTTGCCTCCCCTTGTCTATCGTTCGTTGATCGAAAATACGGAATGATTAGCGAAACGAATCAGCATCACTGGTAGTTGCTTTTTCTTCAACGGTAAACTGTCATCTTATACAAAACAAATGGAACATACAACTGGTGAGTATGAAAACTATTTATGTTTTCAGTTTATAATTTATTTATTTATATTTCAGATAGTCTTTGGCAAATTTATCTATCTATTACATATCATTGCAAGCAGAAGAGAATCCGCTGCAAGTCAATTCCAACCTGCGAACACTATTCGAAAACTTGATTCCCCTTCAGCGTCAGCGCCAGAAGAAAATACGAAAGGTGAATTTTGGATTGATATTTTTCGGAGAAGGAGTATGTATATCACATTTTCATAATGCTCAAAAACATCCCCATCGAATTAATTCCAGGCTTGCAAGAAGTTGATTAGAGACTACAGTTTCGGACTCAACATGTTTCTCGGCCGTTAGCGGAGCCCGTAGACCATGACAAACAAGTTGGCAAACACATGAACTCGTGTGTTACAATCGGTTCGAAAACATACCGCCGTCTAGCTATTCGGTGAAACCGGCTGAGATTCCTGATTATTATAATTATATCAAATACCCGATGGATTTGAAAACGATGGGGGAAGGACTGAAAAATAGGCGAGCTTGACAGTAAAAAATTGTCTATATTTTTCCATTCATTGCCGCTTGATACTCATTCTAGATATTACGTAGCATGAAGATTGTTCGTGGCAGATATTGCGCGTATTTTCTGAACTGTCGATCACCAGAATCTGAATATTATCGGTAGGCCAATAAATATCACATGTTCCTCTTAGATGTATCATATTGCAATTATTTAGGTGCGGGAACACGCGTTACTATCACACCAAGATGATAGAGATCTGCCTTTGGGATAAATGATGTTGGCTACTCCCATCCGTGGCTCCGATGGCTACACCTACCGATTCATGTGCAAGCTGATGCAAAAGACCTGCGAACTTCGTGTTGTTTTGATATTGCCGAGGAACTGCTAAGACATCTAATTGTGAAAAGATTCTTACATACTATGTTTGTGGATCGAACAACAAACTCTACCGGAACGAGTGCCACATGAGGAAAGAGAATTGTGGTTAGCGCATGTTCGTAGTGCCGATGCAGTATTGTCCGGCCACATTCTTCTTCGAGGTATGCTCAAGAATGGTTGAGTGTGCATGTATTTTTATTTCCGTTTTCGATAATAATAAAATTACAAAAATTATTCATAAATGTATTTTCCTTTTGATGCTTCATTTCTTCTCAATAACAAACCAAGGCAAACAAGAAGCAGGCAGTGCTGGAAGCAGCGCTGCAAGCAGGTCGACGCCTTGCACATGTTGGCAAAAAAGTGGCGTCAAGTTGTTCGATGAATGCATATAAAAGGTCGATAAATCGATTGCAAGGTGGCAGCATTTGAGGTCGATTGTTGACATTTCATCGACCCAATCTTGGCAGGCAAAACGGAATATGGGTATCAGCCGCCCACAATCCAATCGACGAAAAAAACATCGACCTAAGCGTGGAAACACACTAGACGGCTCTACCGCGCGATTTTCACAATGACAAGTCGCAGCAGGAGCTCGATGTAAAACACATTCAGCGGCTTTCGACGGTTTCACTATCTGCCGTTATTATATGTTTATAGACGGATGCAAGACGATGCTATGGTACAAGGTACAACTGTTTGGACAGTAAGCGGGTTAGAGGGGCGGTATATAAAGACAGAATGATGGGAAACGGAAGAGGGGATGTTTACCTGAGCGAGAGGGAGAGAGAACTTGATCACAAACGTCTGAAATATTGCATTTCTCGTCAATTTGGATGGAATACGATTATCCGCAGCTACATGACCGCAGAGTGGATTTCACGTATTGGCTCACCTGAGAGTACATTTATTATTGGCTTGCTTTATTTTCACCTTTCAAAAGCGCATAAACACTAATACTCTCAAAAAACCGTTGCGGCGCATCATCTCCATCGAGCCACCGCAGCGAATGGGGAACCGTACAACAGTGATTTTGGAACCGTACACACCCGCCCCGCCTTGTGTGTTTTATATCATACACATTCCATTATCGAGGCTCCGCGGCGGTCTGTCATTGCAAAATCCGCGCGGGAGAGCCGTCCAGTGTGTTCCTACGCTAACAACGACCGTAACGCTGTTACCTATTCACGATGATGACGATTAGGTATCGACATCTAGATACGGCATTAGTTTGTATGAGGCAAACTATTCTCTATCATACTAGTCGACCCGAATTAGTTTATATTTGCTAAAATTTGTATGAAATTTTTTTCTTGGCATAATTTTTTCTACTTAAAGTACGTTGTCATGACCCTAATTTGAATTATTTTCCATAGACGTTCAGATATTCTCAAAAAAACTTGTCATTATAATATAAAATTATCTCAAAACATATTTTTTATGACGTTTTTTCACCACTTGCAGGCAATGGTGATTTTCACTTACATAGAGTACTAATTTGATTAAGGAAAAATCATGTTCATTCATAATTTTCATTTTAAAAGTGTATTGATTCCTTCTGCAAATCCATACTGTCATGCCTATTCCCCAAAATCGTCAACGCGGATAGTTCGTTAGTCGAAAATACTGAATAATTAAACAAACCAAATGGAATCACTGGTGGTTATTTTTTCCACTCCGCTAAACTGTCATCTCAAACAAAAACAAATGGATCATACAACTGGTGAGTATGAACTATATTTCGGCTTTTTAATTATTAATTATTTTATCTTGTCTTATCAGCTATGAATACATTCGACTCGTTTGCTTCCATAAATCGGTAAGTGAGAAAGATGATTTCTCCCATCACCACAGTGCGGATTTCCACTTCTATCACAGCAGCCAACAACATCCGTTTTCCTGCAGCAGTAACCTCCAACCCCTGTTGGCAATGCCGGGGGACAGCATCAACAGCAGCAGCAGCAGAATTTGACCATGGTATGGTATTGCGAAGAACTTTCCCCATTAGAGGTTCCGTGCTTCGCGCACATTCAAAAATCCTCTTCAGACACGAAAACTCAACGACAAGGAGGTATTTATCAACTTGCTCAGCTGAATTACCACCCGGAGGAACCCGAATGCACTTATTCCGTTGTATAGTAGAATGAAAATAGGCGAGGTAAGCGAACGTAATCGCATGATATTTTAATGTTCGCATTTTGATCCGGATCATACAACTGGTGAGTAGGGAATTCATTTCTGCTTTTCACTTACTAATCATTTTATTTTGTTTCAGCTATGAACACATCCGACTCAATTAATCGGCGAGTGAGAAAGATGATTTCCCTCATCACCACATTGCTTATTTCCACATCTGTCACGCCAGCCAACAGCATCAGCTTTCTCGCAGCAGTATCCTTTAAGTCCAGGGTGCTATTCCGGGGAACAGCATCAACAGTAACAGCAGCAGGACCTGGCCATCGATAGTATTTCGAGCAATTTTCCCCATCGGAGATCCCGTGCTTCACGCACATTGAAGAATCCTCCTCAGCCACATATCTGTGTCATCAAGGGCAAGGAGGTATTCATCAATGTACTCAGTCGGATTTGAATCGTCAATCCAGACAACCCGGGTGCACCGATTCCATTATATACCTTATTTTTATTATACATGGATTTTTATTTTTTTTTTTTTCAATAAAATGATTAAAATCGATCAATGTATTTCCTTTTCATTTTCAATAACAAACCAATACAAACAAGCAGCAAGCAGTGCTGAAAGCAGCGCTGAAAGCAGCGCTGCAAGCAGGTCGACGCCTTGCACATGTTGGCGAAAAAGTGGTGTCAAGTTGTTCGATGAATGCATATGAAAGGTCGATAACTCGATTGCAAGGTGGCAGCATTTGAGGTCGATTGTTGACATTTCATCGACCCGATCTTGGCAGGCAAAACGGAATGTGGGCGGTTTGAAAGCGGCAATCGTAGCAGTGAAGAGTGGTACGTCAGTGCGACATGCAGCCTTAGTGCATTGTGTCCCGCGAGCAACACTTAAACGTTATTTACGTTGTACAGATCCTTAGCAGCTCCAGCTGTTCGGAACATTTAGTAATGTTTTTTTTACTGCGGAGCAAGAGAACTAGCTTGTAGATTATATTCTCTATATGGAACAACGGTTCTACGGTGTTACGACGAAAGAAATACGGAATCTGGCGTATCATTTGGCCGAAAAAAATGGTATTTATCACTCTTTCAATAGCCAAAAGCAATTAGCAGGATAGATTAGTTGGCTGGTTTTGGAAAGCGCTACCCATAACTCTCACTTAGGACACCAGAAGCAACTTCCGCCGCCAGGGCACAAGAATTCAATCGCGTTGCAGTTGGGAAATTTTTCGATTTACTGGAGGACGTACAGCAGAAATACACGCTGAGCACGCAATAACGATTATAGAATCTTCCACAGGTCACCTTATGTTGATACTGTGGGACACAATTCAGTTCCTCTGCGGACGGCGATGGATGGAACCAATGCTATCAATGCCACTTACTGCACAGATATTCTCTGTTCCTGCTTTGAGCATCGTAAAATTGCAGTCCAATCAATTTGATCACATTGTTATCCATTGTGCATGCAAACTGGATGAAATCCAATGAAATATACGTGATAGTTGCAAAATAGATTCAACTATCCTTTTATGAACTTGTTTCGTTATATCCTAGAGAAAACATGCTTAAAAGATTGAATCAACTAACATGGTCATATTGCCCCGCAATGTGGCCCATTTTACCCCGTACTGCTTACGATCGACAGAAATGGAATACATTTCTAAAAGTGTAGATTTTCCACATAAATCTTTTTTAAAGCTTATTCATACAATACATGTACATCGATCAATAAGGTTTCAAATTGTGAGGTTTTAACATGTAGTATAATTTAAAAATGTTCCTACAGGATTAAGGCCGTTTCGTTCTTATGTGGTCCATATTCCACATAAGAACGAAACGTCCTGAATCTACCCTATAAGTTTTTTAGTGTTTATATGCTTTATATCAACATTATTAATGCATATAATCATCAATGAAAATAAGCATTAATGAAAGTCCTATATGCGCATTTAATGCTACCATATAATGCTTACAAGCATTAGGATAAAACATTTATACATTGTGATTTGGGGAGCTGCAAGTGTTTGTCTCGAAATATAACATAACGAAACATAACATAACGCTTTGGTTTATTATTGGAAAGGACTATTCTCAATTCATTTATATGAACTAACAGTGGTCCAGATAACAAAGGCACAACAGAGAAACACACATGTTGCAGCAGTACCTCGGTTCGAATCTCATAAGGTAATTTTCATATAACAATTGTTTCTCATTCCAAACAGTGCATCGTAAATCTGAATAATGATAAGATAGATACACCGGGGCCAAGATGAAACAATTTTCCCATAGTTCAACTTGAAATTTATCTTAAAAAATCACTAAATCTCCAAATTGAAATCTGTTTGCAGCATATATACAAGGTATAAGGGTATAGGAAAAATAGGGATTAACACTGAATGTTTCGAAAAATATCAATTTTGAAAATGTTTAGTTTTCATATGCATTTTTTCAACTCATCGCGTAGAGCGGGGTAAGTCGAAACGCGGAACTATCATAAGTTTAGTGTATGGTTTTGCTTCTCTAAACTATCTAGTACTGATTCATGAAACGCTAAATTAAAAGAATCGAAATGGGTTTGGTACACGTGAGATGTTGGGGAGTAGTCTGATTCACACAAAATGGACTAGGAATTAATATACGAAACGATAACATCAAGAATACTATTTTAAACGCGGCCACTAATGAGGTTTATGGGATCATTCAAATATTACGTAACGTACTCAAAAAGGGAGGAGGGGATGGCTTGTGGAGACTTGCTCAGAAATAAATCCAACTAAATCTAAACATTTTTATGCAAATGACCAGTTGCTACATGTTATGTAATGTAAAATATGTAAAATTTAAAACGCGTTTTTCTCGAAACCATGTTTTGTAAACTGGTGGGAGTTCTACCTCCGGAACGGTCCATCCGATTCCGATGGAATAGGTTTTCCCAGATTCTCCACTAAATTTCCTGTCATCGTAGGATTTTTACGATATTTTTGAAAATAAAATTTGGTGAATGTTTTTGTATCGATTTTTGAAGCAAAAACGCATTTTTTTTACAAAAAATGTCACCATTTTGTCGTAAATCAATATTTTTAAAAAATCCTACGTACGATGACAGGAAATATATCAAAGATAACGAAATAAAATCATTGGTTGAAATCGGTCCATTAGGAAAATTTGTAGAACACCCACCAGTCTACAAGGATTTGGCTGCAAGGGTTCAACAAACCGGTCGCGGCTATTCAGGGGACATTTCAATTGGCACCAATGTTCTTTTGTTTGTTAAGTGACATATACCTAATAAAACTGTGATATCAGATTAATCATAGTAATTTATTTTCCCGTTGGGAAAAATTCGCGAAAATCACATACTTTTTATGGTAGTTCATAGTGTACTACCCTCTTAATACTTAGTTGAGATTTCTTAAGCCAAATAACACGCCTCGAATGTATTCCAAGGGGCAAGCTCTAGAATACGCGTGACCACAGTGCAAGTCGAAAAATTTCGCTGACGAGAAATACCCCGGCCAGAACGGGAATCGAACCCGTACAACCGGCATGATAATTTGAGACGCTAACCACTCGGCCACGGGTGCATCCGTTAAATGAATACCAATAGCGCCCTAAAAAGTACACAATAGCAATAGACATGCACGGTCCGTGATACCGTGCGCGTGTAAACGAGTTATGATTTTGCGCGCGAATACAGGAGGGTTGACCTAACATTTCCAAAAATAGCTAAATGTCCAAACCAAAATACCTATGATTGTGGAAGTTTCATAAAAATGTGGCACAATAGTTTTGAATTGTAATGAATTACATATTTCAAAACAGAAATTAACCGGGCAAACATAATGCACCAGGCAAATGTATGCCATCCTTACTAAAGGATCGTATCCTATGTTTCAAACTAACCGGGCAATCAGTGGAACACAGGTTTGCTTGCGAGAGACTGCCGCATATGACGGCGGGTCGACGGCCGACCCGGCTCACGTCATCTCGGCGGCTGGGGCCGCCTCGATTCCGTATCCTCGTTTATAATGAAGGATAAGATTTTTTTCTGTGTGGCAGATAACGCAAAAAAGACATGGGTAAACCCATGATGTTTTTCCCGTGTCAGAATATTTCTAGCTTACTTGTGATATGTCGCTTTTTTCTCTCGGGTTATTTCTGTTGCTTTTATTTCCCTCTTGTTTTTTCCCGGACACTCTGCTAAACATAAGCTTAATTCGTTTGTTTTCGCAGGATACAAAATAAAGAGCACCCTGGGGCGCCCTGGTCATGTTGAAGCAGCTAAATACAGTGGTCCAATGTACGTTGCAGTTCGTTCATTTTTATTCCATGGGCTCGATTTCAAAAGGGTGTGCGAGCTGTCTGAATTCGGGATTATTGAGCATCACGGAATAATTAATAGCTAGTTCATAATACAGGGTCTTTCAGATTAAACGCTTACGCAACAAATTTTAATAACTTCTACAAAAGTGAACCGATTTTTATGTATAAAAAACGAAAATAAAGTTTATTTTAAGACATTTTCGATGTGACCACCCTTTTTTTCGGTAATGCGTTTCAACCCTTTCAGGACCATAAGATGTCCAAGACTAAATATGCCAATACCACACAATATTTTAGCTATTGTGGGTGTAAAGTAAGAGAATCTCACTAGAAAATCAGAGCAGGGTGTATAGGTTTCCTATAATTTCATGGGAAATATTTTTCTCTATGGACCATAAAAGTAAATAAACGAAGAGTTAGGTTTATTATAACGATATTTTATTTATTGCTTTGTAATACAAAAAAAAACATAATAAAATTTATCAGAAAAGTAAAATAAATAGTTAGTTATGGTATTCTACGAAACAATTTCTTGTGAAGCACAGGCCGAAGTCAGAAGTCAGACCGAACCATGTTTAAGGCTTCGGCTTCGGTTGCTCGAGTAATACCATTTCACTAAAAATACACGTTCTTGTGAATTGACACTAAATACCACCCGATCAGACTGAACGAGTAGCCAAATATTATCGTCCCGAAGTGAGGAATGCAGTGTTACCATCGAAGGAGTGAAAAAAAAATTGTATAAGGAGACATTCGATTTTTTTGCGTGAGCGTTTAATTTGAAAGACCCCTGTACATAATTAATGTGAATGAAGGACCAGACGAGACAGGCGAGATTTATAAAAAAACATAGATATTTTCGATTTATCATTCTAATCAATTAAATTGTGATGCAATATTAGTTGACAAAAATGATCCAAGGAAAGATCTATCTTAGGATGGAATTAATTCCAGGGTCTTATTTTGGTTCTGGGTAATGTAGAAAGAAGGTTGAAGTTGATCAAGGAATGTAGTAATTGGTTTGCACTCATTACCTGGGATACATCTTAGCGGCCTATGAGGCTAAGCCATCGCACAACCTCAGTAACAGCACAAATCGTCAAATAGTGCTTGAAAGGTGGCTGGCTACATTCGGCCATTACTACAGATGTAGGACGATAGACCGACACGGATATTGCGCAATGATGTGGACAGAATGAAAAGCGTTACAATTCGGGGCTTAAGGGGGGACCCAGGTCTGGAAAATCGAAAAAATGAGTTTTTGTTTTTCGCATTTTTAGGAAACTTATGTCTTATGACCAGAAATGTTGCCCTAAAAGGATTCTTCGATATTTGATTTCGTTGGAAAGTTACAGCCAAAAGTATGAGGTCACTTCCAGGGATATAGTATTGCTGTACGAATTTTCAAACGCGTTTTTCTCGAAACCATGTTATTTCAATTGGTGGTATCGATATCTCAGGATCTATTCGACCGATTTGGCTGAAATTTTTTTATCAGCATGTAAAAATGAATTATCTAAGGCGTTACATAGCCGTTTTTTGATATTTCATTTTTTCGATTTATTAAAAATCGCTATTTAGAGATTTTTCATAGAAATATCTCATTCATTTTTTCATTTTTTTTATCTCACTTCACTTTATTCGTAACATCCGAAAAAATCCACGAAAATTCATTATTTTCCGACCTTCCAGACAAGGGTACCCCCTTAACGTGTTAATAATTCCTCCTGAAGAGTTATTTCAAAAATTCCGTTTCATTCTAAAATAGTACCCGAAGTGATAAAATGTTGACTTATGGTTGGATTCCAAGGCATTCAGATTTTGTCAGATTTTATTAAGCACTTCTGTAGAGGCAATTACAATTTCGTTCTTCGAGAAACCAATGAAACAATTAATCCCTTCACCTACAACATCGAGTTTTACTCGTGGTGCACTTGCATATCAAAGAGCGCTAGGACGCTTAGCAGAGTAGTTAAATCACTCGATGCGTGACCGAATGAAATCATGGTCTAAGGACTTAATATTTTATCTTTTTTTAAGAAAATGATATCAATACATACATTTATAAGTCTTACTTCAAAGCATCCTGAATAGTTCTACCGCATTTTGGCATATTTGTAACACAATCATTTCAGCACAGCAGAGAGATACTGGTGACAAGGATACTCAAGTGAAAAGCACCCCCAACGGAGGCTGGAATCCGAATGGCCTACGTGATTACATAACAAAACAGAAATGGAGGAAATGACAATCTTCTCTCATTGCTCTCCGCTCGTGGAAAGAACGTCTCTCGCATGACGCTAAAGAATAACGTAAACATGCTTAACTTCAAATAAATAGGGGAATGTTTATCCAGAACAAATGTGTATCAAAGACATAAAGCACACTCATACATTTGTGGTGTGAGAAAAAAACATCTGATTGAAACGCAAGTATTTTTATTTGGTATCCTTCATCATTCAATATAACGTTGTTTTGCCGCTACGTCTCATGATTGTGTAGTAATCTGTGTTAACACTTCATCTCCTCCACATACTCATATGTGGGAGTAAATTCTTTTCATATGCGAATACAGGGTGGTTCGTTGTTTATTTTGTAGAGTGAAGGAGATGATAGGGAATGTTGGACAACGAATTAGGATAGGGCGATCTTTATAAAAAACTCGATCTTGACTAATCGATTTTCAAAACGGCGCAGCGATCGATTCACTGATTGAATCGGGACCAAAGAATCGATCTTTGAAAAATCGAATGCCTTTTTTCCAATTTATTTACTTGTTCTATATAAGTGTTGTCTTTTCTTTAAACATGGAATAAACATTTCACATTTCAATTTTTTTATTCAAACACCAAAGACATTTTATTTTGATCCTCAGAATGAAGGTCATCAAAAACTTGAAACCTTCAGCGTGAGAGGTATGGATCTTACCACTACGTCAGATCGCCTCCACGAATATCCAGTTGCTGTTGCAGAAACTATCCATCCAATGTAACTCACTAGGAAGAAAAATTTGAGCTTATCGAGCTTAAGTGCCCCCGTGGTCGAGTGATTAACGTCCCACATTATCATGTCGAGGGTTCAGGCTCGATTCCGGAAATTCTCTCGTCAAATATTTTTTCCGACTTGCAATGTGATCACGCGTATTCTAGAGCTTGCCATTCCAGAATACATCCAAGGCGTGTTATTCGACATAGGAATCTCAACTAAGTACTACTAATAAAAATGACGCAGGTAATGCCTACGTTGAGAAGGCAACAATTCCACTGGGAATGTTAGTGCCATCCAAAAAGAAAATAAGCTTGAAGTGATTCAAGTTCAAAAACTGCTTAAAGTCTAAGAAATTCGATAATTGCTAGATATATTGTCACTGACCTAACGTGATCGGAAAGGTAGTTTAGGAGAGGATGATTGGATTTAAGTCCTACGACATGTCACTTGACGATTGAATACCAGATCACACACCGAAACTGCATTCTAGCGATCAACATAGTCCCAGTCGATTCCATGGCTTAGCTCCGTAATGAGCAGCCACACTTGGTTTGTTGGGTCGCTTATTGTCCACGGTGTTCCTATGCTCACACATTTAAGCTTTTGACGAGTTTGTCCAATGAAAACCGTCGGGCAGGATTGATACGGAATCTTATAAATACCAGACATTTCGTCCAGCAGGGCCTTGTCCGTGAGAGAACACAGAAGTATTTCATACGGTCTACAAACAGCTTCCGTAAGCTTAATCTCAATTTTATTAAATTTGTTTGAAATTATTCAATGTAAACTTAGATAATTTCCTATATTTCATTCTCTAACCAACATTTTGTTGGTTTTTATATTTTTGAGTGATTTTTTTTTTAAATTTTGTGTTTTTTTTAATTTGTTTTCGAAAAATTTAACTCGAAATGTTGGTTAGATAAAGAAATGCAGGGAATTATTTATGCTTCCATTAAAAAATATCAAACAAATTTTGAAAAAAAAAATATTTTGAAAATCAAAATTCATTTTTCTCAAACATGTTTTTTTTTAAATTATGAAAAAATAGTTATGAATAGCCTTTACAATTTCCAACAAGTCATCCATACATCGAAAGATGGGTACATTTATAGGGAGAATTTTTCCAACAACTTTTTTATGTTTTTTAATAACTATTAGTGTTTAACTCGTAACATTTTATGTATAAATTATCGCGATTTACATGTTCTACAAACTTTTTTTCCATTTAGAAACGTGAGAATTTACACACCAAAGTGTTGCGAGTGAAACATTATTTTTGGAGTCTCCATACAAAAATTCCTTGTATTCCAGAAACTATAAAAATAGAAAGTTGATGTCTTCGACTTTGTCGAACACGCTATATCACTATTATGACTTTGAACAAAATTAGGATTAGTATTATGTTTTTCAAAGAAAACATGAAAAAGTTGTTGTTAAGAAAAAAAATCCCTGCAAAAGTGCCCATCCTCCGATGTATGAGTGACTTGATGGAAATTGTAAGGACTATTAATTGAGAATTTAAAAAAATACGTTTTTGGGTTAAGTGAATTGAAAATTTAAAAATAATTTTTTAACGTAATTTTTCTTCAAAAGAATTTTGGCATTTTTTTATGCTATGCTTTTTCGAAGATTTCAAGTATGCAACGTTGCTTGAATGACCAATATATTGACACCCACAATGTTCACTGCAGTCTGAGATATTGCTGCCAATGGCCAGTCGAGTTGGCATGAAATTCGTCAACTGGAACATGCTTAAAAACCTTTTTTCAGAGGATGTTTTTCTTCCTTCCGTTCGCTCTTAAATTCTCGGGAATGTTTGATAATGCCACGCTATCACCCGAGGAAGTATCAACAGCCGCCAAGAATGTTCCGGCACATTCGTACTGAAAAAGAGCGCCCAAACACTGCTCGCCCCGCTATAATTTCCAATTTCCGGCCTAAAACAAAAAGCTATGAAAAATAATACAAATCACGATTGCGATCACGATTTTTTTTTTCAGAGAAGGCTACCTAATTGGCTTTAATTTGATATATCAATCATCTGATTCGGCTCAGTAGTTCAGAAGTTATAATTTTTTAAAAAAGGTATACTTCATTTTTCGGATCACCCTAAAATTGAAATGGTGACGCTAATGAAAAAATAAAAAAAAATACGGGTCTATTATTTTCGACGCTCGCTCGCACCTTCACAAAAACTCAAACTCTTTACAATATTTTTCGTTACCGAACTAACAAAAACAAATCGCCAATAATTGCTACGGCTTCCATGGGCCACTTGTCCCCATCCTCCCCAGAGGTAAACAGTCTCTTTGTTTATTCGCTGTTTTCTTCATTCGTGTGGAGCAAAATAAGACCGCTGCCGATCGTTTGTCACAAGCGCAGTTGTTTTCAACTCATCCAATCGAACAGACATACTTTCTACTGCGAGTTGCTGCATTTGCTCAACCATTATTTTCCGGAGAAGAGAAGTGTTAACACAAAAAGTCAATCACGGCCATCATAGCAATTACTGTCTCCGAAGTGAAATCTATACGAACCTCAATATTGTCAATTCAGTTGATTTGCTCTGCGTTCAAATCAGTCACGAATACCCAATCATTCGATCCATTGATCCCACAGGAACATCCGGAAGAGCATGAGTGAAAAACATTAATGTCTACAGAAACGGAAAGAGTGTGAAATAGCTTAAGGCCGAGTTATATATCCAAGCCGATCGCGTTTTGAGAAAGTTTATTTGTTGCGTAAAGGGTTGCAAAAAAACATGTTGTCTACAATGATAAAAGCTGCTGGCCGTCAGCTGATTCGTGCCTCCGAAAAGCAAAATATGCAACAAATTCGGGTCATCTCCAAGAGCAGTGAAGTGAATAACTCAGACTACATGACTCTGCGAGAAGATCAAAATCGGAAAGGAAGCCGAATTCATCACAAGATGCAGTTAAGACAGAAAAGAGTGTCCAGGTAATGGTTTATTGGGTATATATTGTTTATGCGTATTTCCTACGTCGTCACTAAGTTTTATATTTTTGTTTCGATAATCGAAAAACTTGTGCTTTCTCAAATGAAAGTTCGAATTATACATATACTGTGATAACGTACGATGAGAGTGGGAATGTTTACAATTTCTGTGATGGAACGAAAAGCGAGCCATTACTGGCTGCCGAATGGTCACGTCCCATTGCATACATGCAATGGACGCGGTTGCGCAATGCGCATCGGCTCCCCATATCCTATAGTCTCAGGCGTGGTGCATCCGTTTCATTCTGTGTTTATTCTGATCGAGATATGTTGGCGAGCAATTGAAACATTCTATGTTGTCAACATTGCGGGTATGTTCAAATATTAATGATCATTTTGCCATGAGCACGCCATTTGCACAAGATGGAACTCTGTCACGAGGAAGTTGTGCAAAAATCGTGTTTGGTGTTTACCGATTAACTGAAACTGTAATCTTGCGAAAACAACGCACCGCTTGTTATCAAGTATTTCGTTGCAAACAAAAATAATCATGAGTATGCATCGGTGATTGACCTCAGTTGACTATTTTGGGAGAGTGTGTATTTCTTTAAACTTTGTGCGCCGTTAAAATTACGCGTGTATCATACGCGACAGTTGAATTGAACTGGGATGAGAGTAAGCTATGAGATGTATACCATAGTTTCGATTATTTGAAAAGAATTTAATCGAAATTGGCAAAACGAATTACGAAATACTTTTTTTTTCAAGTGATCAACATTACAACTCCCGAAAATCTATCCATGAAGTTGTCAATACATCTTATGGTGGAAGCTTCCCAAAAACACAATTTTCTTTATTCTATGACCAATTGAAATTACGACTGGTTTTTGAATAGGGTGTAATCGAAATCAAAAAAAATCATAGCTCATAATCCAGATGTCTGATTAAAATACGATGTTCGACAAAGTTGTTGGAAAATCAAAGAACTATTTAGGAAAAATAACATTTCAATAACATTAAAAAATCTTACTCAAAAATTGAATTTAATATTAACAACTTTTATAGCTCAAAACACCCCTCCCCCCTCCGATATGTTTCTGTATGTTTTTATTAGAAAGCCCTTCCAATTTAACACAGTTTGATGTAAAGTGGTGCCGTGGTAAACTCTCCTAAATGAAGATACGAATTTTTGAAAATTTATGTAATTTCAGTACTTTGTGAAATTTTAGCTTTACAAGAAAAGTAACACAATAAGCCGATTCTACACGCAATTTTGCATGAAAAACTACACAAAGTTTACTGTCATAAGACTGACCGTTTTCGACATACACTGGACAAAAAATAGAGGAACAGGGGCGAAGTCGGAAATTTGAGGTGATTTTTGACATACTGTAACTTCGTGAAAAATCAATGCATATTGATGGGATTTACATCATGTTGAAGTTAAAAATTTCAGCGATTAGAATATTTTACGTACATATCATTACGTACCATCATTAAAAAAACATTCAAGTTCAATTAAAAAAAACAGGAAGTGGGTTATATCTATTGTATAACCGCAAGAGTGACGTAGAACTATCGTTGATTTAGAGATCATTTGTTTGAAGTTGAATCTGAATTCATTCTGAATGAATGAATATTTGGGGGACTTCGAAAACGAGAGCGTTACGTTGGAGGCACAAGGTTTTATGCATCCAATATTGGATACGGAAATATCCTACTGATGGGGAAGAATAATCTTCAGAAGCTATCCTGTTAATTGCGATTGATTGAAAAATCACAAAACCCAATGTATTTGGTCACAGTGTTACATGGATAGAAAACATTAAAATAAACTTTTTCACATGAATGTAATTTTAAATTTCCAGAGGAACTGGCAGATTATTTTCAGTAACGATTAGATATTTCCACATTTTCCTCGATACTGGAAGCCCACCAATGGTTTATGCTAACTCGATAACCATCTGTTAATAGCACTTGATTGAAACATATTTGGTCACAGTGTAACATGGATAGAAAACATTCAAATAAACTCTTTCACATGAATGTATTTTTAAATTCCCAGAGGAACTGGTAGATTATTTTCCGGATCTTTCTCGATGCTGAATGGCATCCAAACAGAAAGAATTCCGTGCGTGTATGTGTGTGTGTAGCGGCTACTTCGATGGTCACCTTCTCTTCTCCTGAAGGATCGGCTTCTCTGTGCTCCCTCACAGTTTCAAACAAACTGCTTGCGTTTCAGGGCAGATCTCGATCCTTCGCCGTCCAGCACCCTCAGCAACGATGTTGTCTTGTCGATGTCCTCGCGAAAAATGAATGCATCTCACCACCAAAATATCGCTTAAGTATGCTTTTTGTGCGTATTGAATCGAGAGAAGGCGTGGTTTACGATGACAATTTGGAAGGCAAACTAGAGGGGAATGGACTCTCTGAGCTCGGAACTTTCTGAGCAATAATCGATTGCGGGCGCATACAATATTGGATACGGAAATATCCTACTGATGGGGAAGAATAATCTTCAGAAGCTATCTTGTTAATTGCGATTGATTGAAAAATCACAAAACCAAATGTATTTGGTCACAGTGTTACATGGATAGAAAACATTCAAATAAACTCTTTCACATGAATGTATTTTTAAATTCCCAGAGGAACTGGCAGATTCTTTTCCGGATCTTTCTCGATGTTGAATGGCATCCAAACGGAAAGAATTCCGCGCGTGTATGTGTGTGTGTGTAGCGGCTGCTTCGAGATCTTCCCGGGGAACCGTTTGTGGCATCACTCTCCTCCTGATGGATTCCCTTCTGGCCTAAGGTGCACAAACAGGCTCTTGGTGACATCGTTCATCCGCGCTTTCATGATAAACGAAGAGCTTCACCACAACAGCGACAACATGTTCCAATCGCTGTTCAATTCGAACTGAGTGGATTTCCGAGCGGCGCTCATATACCGATTGGTGATTTCAATAGCCTGTTTTGAAAGCAATGTTAAAGGCTATTGAAACAAGTTTTTGGATCAGAAAGTAACAAGTATAGAACGCGTAGATATTTTATCTTTCGAGTGAAGTGTTTATCATACCATTTCGTTCAGTTGTTTAGAAGCTATTAACGCTCAAAATCTCGGTCTCCGGCGTAACGCTTTCGTTTTTGAAACTATGATTTTACACCCCGGTATAGAAATGAAAGACGTAGTCCTACGTCAAAAAAAGTGATATATTGGTGGTTTTTGTGCAGTGGGTGTCAACTGATAGATGTAAAATTGAATTGAATAAAACGTCTTCAGAAGAATTTTGCTCATGTTTTGTGAAGAAAATTGATAAATCTATACTTCACGATTTCATTAAAAATGAACAAGCAAGATTTTCAAAAACAAGAAAACAATGTTTGGTAGAAGGAGAAGTTATAATAATATCTGATTTTTCCGGAGATTATACTATCGTTTTACAAGAAGAGGTTCAGATCTATCATTGGAATAATTCCCAGTGCACAACACACCCGTTTTTAGTTTATTGCAATGATAATCGTACACTACAGAACATGAACTTTATTGTTATTGTTATGATTGGGCCAATGATTGTAAGCAGAATTTTAAAACTAGAAAATCCTTCTGTTATGAAGATGATTGTAGATTAGCTGAAGAAAAACTTGAATAGACTTCTAAGAAAACGAGATTAATTCCTGATACTCACAAATATGATTCATTTATACCTATTTCTGGTGATAAGAAAGCAGCTAAGATATATTCTAATTCCAAAGAAGAACCAGAAATATTTCCTGTATATATATAATCATAGTTGAAATAAATAAAAGTCGAAAAATATTATTCTTTTGTATCTATTGCTTTTATCTTCACAAATATGAATGGTATGTGAAAGAATTTTCGATGGAAATAACAATAAATAAAATAACAACAAATAAATGTTACGACATCGTATAGAAATTTCACTGGCATCATTTTCACTATAAAAATGGCTATATCTCGAGAACGGTTGGTCCCAAAATAAAACATTATATGTAAGTTTTCATGTTGAATCGTATGTAGATTTAATTTTTTATATCACTTTTCTTAAATTGTTACGATTTTACAAAGTATTGAAATTTCATATATTTTCTAAAATTCATATCTCCACCCGACCGATATAACCGATACAGTAGTTCTCAGATTTTCGTGAAAAGTGGTAATTTTGTTCTTTTATTAGACCCATATTTTTTTATTTTTTCGTAAGGGTGAAGATGATCGACGTATCAAATTGAAGCCATTGAGGTAGCCTTTTAAAAAATAGCAAAAGCAAAAATGAATTTTGTTTTCGAAATTATTAATTGTAGTCGTTTTTTGTTGTTTTCATGGCTTTGGATTCTTTTCTTGAAAGCTCAGGATTTTTTACATAAAATTTCTCGATATCTGAGATTCTAAAAAACAATTTTTTCACCTTTTTTCAATTACAAAAATTCATAACTTCTGAACTACTGGACCGATTCAGATGATCGACGTATCAAACTGAAGCTTATGATTTAGAAAAATTTTGATTTTCGTTTTTGTAATTATTGATTGAGTCAGTTTTTCATAGTTATCTCGGTTAATGATTTTTTCCATTTTTACGGTCAATGAAGACATATTACTAATTCCTTGGTAAACCAAAGAGCAACCGCTGCGAATACAAGTAATTGTAATTGAAAAAAAAATCTAGAAAATAAGAATGTTAGTCCAACTAATTATTTCTCTAAGTGTGGCAATTATTCGATTATTTTGAGGCGTTTAATCGTATCGAATAAACGACTGAAGAACATTCGGTCAGTTGATGAACCGATAATTTCAAAAATCGAACATCACTAAGTTCAGCACCAAAAAAATCTATTTGCGACGTGATTTCTCCTTCCTTTCAACGTACAGCACTTTCATCGTGCCCAAGAAGCTCACTCAGCTCCATACCGTCTGTATTCCACCCATTTTTCAAGAACTGTACGCCGAACACTTGTGCCATTATGCCTGTCCTCTTTCTCAATCTTTCTTCAGCATGTTATCTTTCTTTTGTATGATTCGTAACAATACGAAAGCATTCCGTAAAAAAAGAGAGAATGTAACGAAACGCTTATTTATGTCTAGTCTATCCAGCCTTCATCACGTTGTGCACTTTGTGTATGAGTGCCACACAGAGATCATCCGAATGTCGCGTGATCTGTGACCAGTATGCAAATAGTCAACACTGGTTCTGCTCAATAATGGGGTAACAACAGCCCTTCAGACGAGGTAGTGAATTTCTCCGGCAATGTGCCGAAAAACCGGTCAACATATTTTGTCCCACAAATAAGTCTCGTTGGATAGGTAAATCTACTTTTCAGTTCTATGAAACTGGACACCTGCGCCTTACAACTAATAGGCTCCAGTGTGATTGACCGGTTGTGCGTCGTAATCTCCAAAAGAGGTGTGACCGGTGGACGCAAACATCGTTTCTTCGTTTAGGAGACGAATAAGTCGAAAGCAGGAATACCGGTCTCGGAATTATTGCGTTCTGCGCTAGCTGGAACATCCAGAGCTCCGAAGAATGAAATACAAAACACATCGATGCAATGTGTTAACTACAATACATGCTCGATTTGCATTCTCAATGGAGTGAATGGTTCGTGTGGGGTGGGTGTGGAACTGATTGTACTGCGCAGTTAGAATGTTATTTTCATATGTCGGACGAGCAAACGTAAACAGAGTAATTTTATATAGAAGTATAATCCATATCGGGAATGCGTGTTTTTGTCTGTTGATAAGCTTCAGAAAATAGATATCATTGTGTAGCATAGAATGTTAATTTTAATTTATTTTGATTTCAAAGAAATTTTTCGAGATTTTCCCACATGAGGTATACATGCGTATCGTAAGCGTTAACTATCAGAGAAACTGTTCTCTGCACATTCATAACGATACATAAACTGAATCAGTTTCGTTTCGATCAACTTTCAACAGCTACAATTAGAAAAGCTGCATTTGAAGGGCTTATGCTGATTCGTTAGAGAAGTTGAAGTTGATTTTTCATTGAATCTACAAATACTTTTGCCTTTGGATGATTTGACCATAACGTCAGAGTGACACGTGTGTAGAGATGCTTTCAAAGAGATGCCGGTTACTGTGATAACGAGTCTGATAGGTAAGATCCTGTTAATTCGTTGGTGTCGATCACGTTCCCACGTTTAGCAAATCTTAGAGCGAATAAAACTACTGTCAGTCTTATAACTGAACAAATATGTTTCTACCGATAGAAAGAGGTCACACATGAATGCAAACTAAGCAATATAAGAAATGATTTATCCTTCATTCTGTGCATATGATAACGAAATAAATTGTATAGCGGTAATATATAATTTTTTATAATTATTCATCCTACGCACGCTCACGTTTGATAGAAATAGTAAAGCTCAACGTTTCGTTATCCGTTCAAGAAAATGTTGTACAAAGAATTAGAATAATTTCATAAAAGTGTTACAAAATGTCATAGACATTTTTATCAAAATAGAGCGCAAATCAATTGCACTTTGCGTTCAAAAAACAAGGAATAAATTGGTGTCCAGATATGACCGCACCTGTAAAAGTACGAATTTATTTCATCCAATTCGTAACAACTTGCAGATGATGAAGTGGTGTCTAACGTAGGATCAGAATAATCTGAACTGCAAATACGCTTACAAAATATTTAGAATAATTTTTCATCCAGGACCGTTGAGTTGGGGTTTGAATTATCCACGGAGAAAACAGACATGATCGTTTGGGGTAAACCGTTCAATCATTCCAGATATTGGAGTACATCGGTGTCTGGTAAGACGAAATGAGAATAATCTAAGAAATGTGTTACAAAATAGCATATATAATTTCTTCAAAATAGTGTGCAAATCATTTGGGCATTGACATTGAGGTTCATAAAGCTATAGAGGTGACCTCTGTGGCCGCGAATATGATACATTCATTCCCTTGCACTTGCACAATGAGGATGGCTTGCCACTCCTAAGTGCCGTTCAGTGTGTTATTTGTGTAATTTCGCTGGTTCAGGTCAATCACGGAGAGCAATTACGAAGAAAATAAGCAACATTTCGGTATAGTAAATTATAATCTTTCAGGAATATAGCTTCGCTAATTTTAGAGTATAAATTACAATTATAACTAATCAAAATTCTGCTACATCTCAGCTACAGGTTTGAAAGTGAAATGTACGTTATATCGAAGTTACCCAGTACTCAGTTCCAAGATATGTTGCCAGTGAAAATATTTTTTTTTCAGTTTTGAGTCAGTTTGAAGCTGTAAAGTTATATTAGGTTGGGGAAAAAGGTATCCATTATTTTCTCGGTAGCTGGATTCCGTGATCAATTTCTTGGGTAATATCGATCATACAATTTTATATTTAGGCTCGTTGTAAAGTTTTCACACTAAAAAAAACTTGCTATTTTGACGTAGGACTACGTCTTTCATTTCTGTACCGGGGTGTAAGTTCAAAGTTTCGAAAACGAGAGAGTGTCGCTGAACTGCAAGGGTTCGAACGTTAATACCTCTTTTCCGATAATCATTTCATTCGAAAGACAAAATATCCACGTGTTATATGATTGTTAATTATTGACCCTAAAAGTTGTTTGAATAGCTTTAAAATTGCTTAGAAAACAGGTTACTGAAACCGTATATAAACTCGCAAACGATCTGGAAATCCATTCATTTGCTGCGGTGATGTGAGATGAGGACGGTCGCACTTAGATGCCTTTGCATTATGGTCTTCTTTTCCAATTCCATTTCTCTTCTTCAGTTGAACCGTACGGATGAGTATAAAACATGACGCTTCCTTTGCTTTCGTCCACTACTACCTCTACTCTCGTACCGTGACAACTCGCTTCATTGAGACCAAGCAGACAGCTCCGAAATCTACCGGTGGTAAGGCTCCACGAAAGCAGCCGTCGCTTTGCGTGAAATTCGTCGCTATCAGGAGTCGACCGAATTACTGATCCGCAAGCTACCCTTCCAGCGTTTGGTTCGTGAAGTTGCCCAGGACTTCAAAACCGACTTGCGCTTCCAAAGCTCTGCCATTATGGCACTGCAGGAGGCAAGCGAGGCATATTTAGAAGCCTATTCGAAGATACCAATTTGTGTGCTATCCACGCGTCACATCGTGCCCAAGGACATCCAGCTGGCCCGTCGTATCCGAGGAGAGCGTGCTATTACCTTAGCCTATAATTAACGGCCCTTTTCGGGGATACCAAATTTGATGGATTAGAGTTCAGAAAAGTTTCTAAAGGCCGAACTGAAAGGAGAATTTAGCGAAAATCGTGGTATCGATGATAATTCGATACCGATGGGTGCCCCTGACTTTGGATTTGATAATGAAAAATACGAAATACAGTAGAACCCCGATTATCCGCTAAATAGTCGGGCTAGATCACCGTGTATAACGAAAATCGCGGATAACGCAATAAAGGGCTAAAAATGGGGAGCAAACAGAAAAAAATATATACGAATTTCAAGATTGTGACAAACGGCAGCGATGTTTGAAATGAAACTGGGTGAAAATTATGTTTTATCACTCCAGAAATTATTTAACTATTCATCTGTAAGATCGTGTACATATAATGTGAAAGCCATGACCAAAACAAAAGAGCAAGACTCTACCACTCACTGACAAATGATCTAATCGCTAATCTCTAAACGGTTTGAATTCATGAAAACTGTGTTAACCCTACCCGTATTTTGAATGCTTATAACTCGAACATTTCTCAACAGATCGGAAAGATGTTTGCATCAATTGATAAGAAATATTTCTAGGCGTCTATCACAATAAATAAAATGTTATTTTCCATGAGATGAACAAACGAATAACTGTAAAATGTCAAGCGTTATCTAAACGCCCTAACTGCCAAGTATTGATTGGCCCGATTTACGGTTTCCCCAACACAGACTTATTTTGGGTATTTTTGTGCCCACCGAGCTGTGTTTTCCTAACACGGACTTCAACATCAATGTGCCGGGGGGAATCCGTTATATCAAAACATGCAATTCGGGGTATTTTTTCCCACTGAGCTGCGTTTCCCTAACACGGACTTCAGAATTAATGCGCCTGGGGGAATCCGCTTTGCAAATACATGCAAGTCGGGGATTTTTTTTGGTGTTGAGTACTTTTGTACTCGCTTGTCGTTGAGCAGACCGGAATGTTTCCCTAAAGCCTGCGAAAGTCGTCATTTCAGATACTAGAGGTGACTGAACTTTCACGGTTCGAGAACTACGTAAACATGAGATGTGCAATAATTGCAGAGAGAAATGTAAAATACAATGATCGTTTGACAATTCTTCCGTTCACATATTTTGGTATTCCTAGGCATCACATAAAAGGACGTTCATCAAATTCATTCGTAACGAAGAACATAATCTATTACAAAAATTTCAATGCATTCTAAAATAATATTCGAAGTGGTAAACAAGTGGTTGCATAAAATAATTGCGTAGTTCTACGTCGAAAATATGCGGTCGTGTCCTAGATACAACCCCTTACAATTTTCCTTCAATGAGGACCAAGACTTCTATGAGAGAGGCATTATGAAGCTATCTTTAGAATGACAACAAATTTTCCCACAAAACGGTGCCTATTTAAACAAGATTTTGAATTTCACCCAAAAATAATGGAAAAAGGGCTCTACCACAATCCATCTAATTGCAATATTTTATTATAGAATCATATTTTGAATCACATAACCACCATACTCTTCGGATCCCTGTTTTTAGCCCTAAAATGCTCTAGGAAAAGAGATTACAAGAGATATACTAAAAAATGATGGTCAAAAACCTATTTTGCCAAACAGCAAAAAAAAAACTTTAACATGTGTATTTTTCATTTCCAGTTTGAAAATCTCGCACGTACTATTTATCACATTTTGCCAAAAGCCTAAAATGGAATTGAAGCAGAAAGGGACATATAGAATCATATCGTACTGATTTTGGATTGACTTTAAAAGATTTCGCCATTTTTCGGACTGACCTTTTAGAATCTCGATCCTAAGACGGTTCTAGCCGTGTTCAACTACAGCAATACGCAGCTGAATGGACTCAATTGTGACACTATCCGCGAAATGTTTCACACGAAATTGTATACGTTTTTTTACTATTACTCAAGGTTTATATTGATACAGAAATTCAGCATCTGTCAAATACGAGCTATGCACTGAGGAAAAAAACACGGATAATTTCTTCTCACCCTGTACACTTTGAACAGAATTATTTCTTCCGCGAAAAATTCATCATATCGCAGCTTCTCCAAATTTGAATTCACACAATACCACAATGCGAGATTACCTAACCATTACTATGACTCAACGCTCTGGAGAACGAAGTCTTCATCAACTGGGACGTGAACCGTTCAATGCTATGGAAGACTTTGAGCCGCTGAGCATGGTTGCTCAAACATTAGGCCCTTATAGACCGATTTTCTGTAGAGCTACAGTATTGCAGGTCTCCTGCAACTAGATAGTGTTATCAACATGAACTCCCAAATGATCGACCTATCCTCTCAGTCGACAGCCAATTTCCAACAGCTCGATTTATGAGAAGCCTGAATTCACTATTTTTGTAGCATTTCATGTAACTACTGGAATGCTGAGTTCGATGAAATGATGGCATTTTTGGAGAACATTTTGAGGGATGATGCTCTGAACGTATTTTGATGGGCTGAATAAAATTGGAAGGATACAGATTTTCCTATCTTGTTTCCGTTGCCGATTATATGTCAGCGAAGTACAATATATAAATATCATTCGCGATTCTAATTACAGAACTCACAATTCATCAGTCATCTAGCTACCGATCGGACACTCCGTTGCTTCAGAATCGATTCCACCAGTAAGGTATCGATTTTTAGACAGCATCTACGCATCCAACTGTCAACAGCGTAATAATCATTATTCGTGCACTAAAAAAATGGAAAATATATACCTTAAACAATAACTAAAATACCGAACACTTCACTTCATTCCTAACATTCGAAAAAAAAATCACGAAAATTCATTATTTTTCGACCTTCCAGACATGGGTCCCCCCTTAAGAGTTATTCTAGAAATTTCTATACATTCTAAAAATATATCTTATACTTATTTTGTCTGAAGGAAACTTTAGTGAATTCAAGAGTGTGTTTGGATTTATTGATGTAATGTGATGTTTTTTTTTATTATAGATGCTTTAAGCTTTCTCAGCTTACACGCGCTTAGCCTTGAAAAAGACAATTTTGAAAAACTAACCTAAACAAATCGACCTTGAGCCGTCCGGTCGCTAGCTGGATGACTGATGAATCGTGAATGACTTATTTGTGATTTTTTCAATCTACCATTCAATTTTCGTGATTCCATTTATTGTTTCCGGGTTAAAAATGGTGTAAGGTATTTTCAGCGTTGAGAGTTGTGTTCTGTGGTGGAAAACGGAAGGTGAAAATTTGTTTCGACGCTATTGCTTTCGCCTCCGCCGCCACAACACAAAAGATTTGGTTCAGATTTTCTGTTGCCGTTCTGCGTCTTCTGAGATGTTTAGTTCTATGCTGGAGATAGTATTTTGCGAGGAAATACTGAAAAACTACTTAGATATTCAAGCAGTTCAGTATTTCTCCAGTATTTCTGGTCGATATTGTTCAGCCCATATAATATAAAAATATTTTTTTCTCGGAACCGTAACTGTAAAAAATAACCATAAGTCATCGATTAGTTTATGGTTTACAGTTTACAATTCTTCCACAAGTGCACGTCTTTCACAAGTCTATTTATGTGTGACCATTGTATTAAGCGAATAACTATACGGAAGTTAGACATTTGTATTTTTCTTTTGAACGTATGAATCTTACGACGAATATATCGACGAATAATATATGAATCCGTTCAATCCTGTGACAAAAAGAAGTAAAATCAAATAAGAATAGTTCGGTAATGACTCTATGATTTTTAATATTCAATAAATATCTCACGGCACTAGCACTGATTTATACATTTCATTGCACAATGTTCTAAAATAGGCAAAGAAGTCACTTGTCCAAAACGAGGCTAAACGATGACGAACCACGAATAACGAAGCTAGAGTGTTGATATTTTCTGAAAAAATTCACGAATTATTGATTTCTCGGTCTCACGGACCTATGCGCGAGTATAGGAGGGTTAATAATGCAGTAAATCGAATTGTAGAGAAGATTTGTCCACTTTAATTGGTTACCCAGGAAAGATGTCTCAACTATAAAAGTCGATGCAATTTCAGCAACTCCTAAATGCTCACCGAGAACTACCCAGGTAATGTTCATCGCTGATTTTTTACAATCCGATATTGACAGCACATAAATCAAAATGTGAATAAAAAATCTGACCAAGAAATTTACGATCCCACTATTTTTTTATAATCCGACCTCTTGTACAAACGTTTTTTGAAAAAAAGAATTGGGAAAATTGTGTAAAATTTTCACTTATTCCCGAGTTA
Source organism: Toxorhynchites rutilus septentrionalis (assembly GCF_029784135.1). Classification (NCBI taxonomy): domain Eukaryota; kingdom Metazoa; phylum Arthropoda; class Insecta; order Diptera; family Culicidae; genus Toxorhynchites; species Toxorhynchites rutilus. The sequence continues at coordinate 195,728,747 of NC_073745.1, read as the reverse complement.
GCCTCAAGTGTCCGTGTCGGATTATTTTATCATCCAAACGATTGAAATGAACACCCTGATCAAGTGTAATTTCATTAGTGTTATGATTTACTAAAATGATAAAAGAGATGGATTTGTCCCTGCATGGTACGGTTCGATCCGTTCCATGTGGGCTTCACTGTCTGAAATAAAAAAATAAACGTTTAAAGAACAAAGTAGTTAACTTTTAATCTCATATGAGTATCAGTGATAAACGCATTCAAAAATACGAAAAAAATTGTGTGTTATTCATCAATTCCCAATTTCAAAAACATTATTCAAAACCGAGAATGCCTTCAACTTTCACTATGTGATATTCAGAATAAGAAGGTAAAACGGGTATTATCATCGCGGTATACAAACTGCTTCGCGTAGAAAATGTGTTATCGTTATCATTGAACATTAACACTATTTGAAAACAAAATCTTTCCAGCGATAAGCATTCACCATCGTAATAACACACAAACTTGACGGGGGGGCAACCCAAGGACAAACATTTGTTCGTCATTCTTTACTACGCATCTTCCCTTTCTCTTTTCTTCGGAGGATGTCGAAAATATCGCTCCTTTCGATAGAAACAGCGATGAATGATTTTAAACGTCTGCTTTTGCAAAATGAACTGGAACACGGAATACCATGAGGAGTTGGGCTTGTTTGATTAATGGAATAGGCCGGCATTTCAACCTTCAAAAGCCGGTAGATAATTTTCAATTTCTAACTAGGTTAGTTAGTCCGGCCAAAGTACTTGAACAAGACTGAGAATATTAATACAACATCTAATCTCTAAATAATTCTTCTTCATAACATGAATTATTGGCAATAATAAACGGCAATCATGAAGGTCAGAAGCCAATTCTTCATCAAGGAATAATTTAACATCACGCTTCAATCACATGGGTCTGATGGAATGCCGAATGAACAGCGTGTGATATTGATAGTTTAGGTATCTGTTTACTCTCGACTGCATCTCTGTTGCGAGTATTGCAAAGGAGTGTGCGATGTATTGGTTTACGTAACGTGACTGTGCATAGAAATTGTTGTTCTGGAATGGATCTTTCTGCTCATCAAAGATGTTGTTTTATTTTATACTAGTTTTATCCTTGAACCAATGGCAGTACACAAATTTGAATAAAAATTTGATTTCTGGGTTTGTTCCTTATCTTTTGAACACCATCACGAATGTGCGTTGGATTACGGAAGAGATAGGCAATCTTATCTTCATCCCTATTTCCAGATAAAGCTGGTTGTACTGGATTTCCTGAGTATTACGCCTTGAAGATATCGGTATCATTTATCCTACTGATTTATGAAACTTCGATAAGGTTATTTTTATTGAAAGCAAAGTCTTTCAAGTGGAGTGGCAAGCGTTATTGGCCACAAAGTTAAACTCGCTGATAAGAGAACATTGCAAATCGAAGATAAGTTGGCAAGGTCGTGGCTCATCAACTCGTGATTACTTCTATAAATGTCAGTAAGAGTAAATTTATCTAAAGCATCAAATGTTATCATAACCTGCATTGAATTCACACAGATTATTGTATCAGTATCAGAAAAGATGAATTCTCAAACTACGCGTTTCATGTTTCATGACTAACCTGAAGATATTTTATAAAAAACCCTTCCATGACAATTCAATAGATGCATTTATTTCAAATAACAAAAAATATCTCGATTACTATTTTCAGAACCCTTTCAACACTCAACTACTCGGTGCCGGAGGCGGCTACGCACACCGCTGTTTCGAAGAGCGAGAGTCGCGAGTTTATGTGCGTTTTCCCCGATCTAGTCCGTGATTTGACTGAATACGCTAAGAAGTACGACGGTAAGGTCGCATCCAAATGGTTCGCCCGAGCCCTGCAGTACAACGTTCCCCAAGGGAAGAAAAACCGCGGGCTGGCCGCCGTGCTCGCCTACCGCATGCTGGCCAAAAGCGAAGATCAAACCCCAGAGAATATCCGGCGGGCCCACTATCTGGGCTGGTGTATCGAAATGGTATGTGTTAATTGGTAACGAAAATTATGCAAAATCGTCAACGCAAAGTAAACCCTGCATTTGGTAACAGCGTCTTTATTTTTATTGAGGTGGGAGTTGGCTAAAAATACAGCTGCTAATCCGAATAAGTGGGTTTGATTTGCACCCCTTTTGAGATGCGTCAAGATTTTAACTAGATATGTAAATTGATTCATATGTTGACAACGAAGATTGTTACTAACCTAGTATGTAAATACAAACAACATCAGGCGATATGGATTTCCTTTTGTTTGTTTGCCAGCTCAGCTCTATCAGTTCTCCAGATCACCCGAGTTTGTGTTGACCCAGTGAGGTCGTAGCAGGGAATCTGTGAATTGTTCCATTTCAGTTGAATGACGTCAATGAGCGCTCTCATTGTTTGTTTGTTGTCGATATGTTTGTCAACCTCCAGTTTTGCATCCTCCCTCTAATTTTAGTTCCAATCGATGTTTCTCATTTGCGACGACGTAATGGACGGTTCGCAGACACGACGTGGTCAACCGTGTTGGTACAAGGTGGACGATGTGAAATTGACGGCCATCAACGATGCTCTGATGATTGAGTCAGCAATTTTCTACGTGTTGAAGAAGCAGTTCGGTACCGAGCCATATTACACTAAGCTGGTGGAAATGTTCAACGAGATCAAGTTCATCACCACCATCGGCCAATCGCTCGATCTTCAGTCGGCCAGAATGGATGTCACCAAATACACCATGGATATGTACAAATCAATCGTTTCCCATAAGACTGCCTATTATACATTCTACCTGCCGGTGGCTCTAGCCATGCACATGACTGGGTAAGTTCAATTGGGAGTGTTATTATGATTTTAGATTTGAATTTTCAATTGTTGAGTATCTTTTTATCTTGATAAACTACTACGTCTGGCATGCTTATCAATACCCGGAGCAATGGCCAACGCACTCTCCAAAGCCCTGAATGCTCATTAAAACCTTCTACCCCTACTTTCATATGTACAAATACACTACGTTTCACAACTATAGAACCACTCATATTTTATGAGTTTCCAGAGATATTTAAGAAGTCGGTTGAATTTAAGGGACTGTCCACATACTACGTGTACAACTTTAGAAGGGGTAGGGTGTACGCGAATGTCCACGCTTGTCAACGGTGAGAGGGGTAGGGGGTATGAATAATGTCCATGTGGAGAAGCTTAATAGGTATAGTATAAGTGAAGTCTGAAATTTGTTCAGAATTTTCAAAGATTTATTAAACTGTCCACCCTTTGTACTTCGTATTTTTTAAATTGAAGAATTGAGCTGCCTCAGAGTGTTGCCCGGTCGAATATCCATCTTTTTTTCATATTGTTGAATGTCTTCACTGTAATGTATATTTTGAGTGTAACTCACATAAAAGTCACTGATATCTCGGGGATCAAATGAGTTAGATACGCAAAAGTACGCATTACGCATTTCTCTTCATTTCTGATATATCTGCTTACTTTCCTTGTGATACCCGCAATTCTATATTGCACAGCTGTAGTATCAATCATCTGTGCAGTGTTCTTAGCTATTTTTCCAATCTTCTTTATCCTCCACTTCAAGATTACCTAATGTTTTTCTTTTGAGCGGATTTGAGGACAATTGGGTGGATCTAGGTTCTTGTCAAATAAATTCAAATCAAAACAACCAAAAGTTCATCAAACAAACAAGATTGCCACAAATATCTTAAGGTGAAGGTGGAAGCTAGCCACAAATGGCTGCCACAATGGCGCTCATTTCTTTCATCTCCGTCCCTCACCCCTCGCCCGAAAATCAATAATTGCGCGAAACTATGTGAAGAAAATGATCGTTTTCGCACACTTCCCATGAAGTAATATCAACCAAAATCTAATCGATTACTCACAAGATATTAAATTTTCATCTGCTGTCGCACTGTATAGTGAAAAACGTCGGAAAACTCGAGCAAGTGCTCTGAAAGTTAAATTTTCATTTTTCAATCTTCGGCAATGGTTTTGTTTGTATTGGTGAAAGCATCGTTATTTTTTCGACACTGATGCCAGACAACATCATCGAAACAGCTATCAAAACCACTCAATAAAATGTTATTCCTGAGTCATAGTCTTTCATGTCATGAAAATCAATAGAATAAAATAGTGTTGATATCAATACAATCATTATTTTTACGTTTAATGGGTCTATAATGTAAGTTTTAGCAACTTTAATATTGGGTAAGAAAATTGTATTGCAGAGCTCGGAACACTGCCACGGCTGCCTATGCTTTCAAAAACAATAAACGGAAAAGTATTACATTCAATCAAAATGTCTCAGCCAACGAAGAGAAGGGTTAAGGTTCTCCAACGTGAATATGTGAAAACAATACGACCAACGAAGGAAAATATTGAGGAATTATCAGCATCGAGTTACTATGCGGTAGAACTTGTTAATATCAAAAGAGCCCCAATTCGCATGTGTTATAAATTTGCACATGTTACGCTCGCGTATAATCAGAATTTTACTTCATATGCAAAAATACCCCTTCTATATATTTATGTTTGCAATTGGCATGGTTCATCGGAACATATCGTTCATACATTTAACTTCAGTATTGAATTGTTTTTTTTTTTTTTTCAAATGTATTCAAAGACTCGTGTCAATGAAGCGCCACACAGTCTGATAAGTGAATTGATCTATTTACATGTGCTTTGCTCTTCTCTCACAAACACTATTACCCCATTTTTACACGTGGTTTTACCTATACTACTACAATGGCTAGCTTCCACCTTCACCTTAATTTTCGTTCACGAACTAACCAGCAAATTTATCCATGAATGTGAATTTGAATCTGCCAGAGACACCATCTAGGTAAGATTTTTTTGCAAGTAAGTAAGTCAAGTAAGCAAGCAAGTAAGTCATCAGTTAGCAAGTATTCTTAGTTGTTCTTCATGGACGTTTGCACATTTGGTTTGACAAGACGTATAAAAAAGCAAAAAATATAATCCCACGCCAGGAAAAGACATCTTCTGAAGGGAATTCTTTCGAAAAAGAATCCTGGTTTATTGTTGCAGGAGTTACGACAGTTTCATTTTTCAGTTTCCTGGAATTTGACAATTTTTTATTTTGTGTTTTCTGGGCGCTTTGCAGATCTAACGTGGTTTTATGTTTTTACCAGTAGTCTTTAAGGATCCAACGGCCTTATAGTTCATTCCATCATCCATAACGACGCAACCGTATTTCATCAGCAAATTCTTGGAGAGCATCCTTGCATCCTTCCAGATTTTACGCATTACGGTTCGATACAACTTGTGTCTCGACATTCCTCAAACCACTATTTGTTTTTTGAATTTAGGATTGCGAAGCTCGTGCCATTTTCTCCGTGTCTGTCTAATTTGACAAATTTGGGGTCCGTTTGAAAAGAGCAACCACTTTCGAGTGAGTTTTGAGATCAGTTACCTTTAGTTCGATCTCCTGGTTTCCTGTCGATGGTCAGACCTTCTTCAAATTGGATTTGAAATACCGTGAAGTTTGGACAGCTGAACAGTTCAGCCGCCTCATGAGAGGATAGTCCGAATCTTTATTGCGCACGTGCAGGATAGATTTGCGATGCACTAGTTCCGGGACGACATGATATATGCAAATGAACTTATCTTGACACTTAAAATAAAAAATTTGTATTCTCATTGAATTTTGAAATTTTTGATTTTAAAAATTCACTGGAAGCCCAGTTATGATTCTCTAAGAATCAGTTACTATTAGAATTATTATTCTTACAATAATTAGTTCGAAACCTATAAGTGATGTTTTGATGCGGAAATCGACAACGGAAAAATCAAAACTACATAAATGGAGTTTGTGAGAAACCGAAGAGCGATACGAATTAATTATGTGATAATGTTAGTGAAAAACTCGAAGGACAGAAAAATACGTCTTCTAATAAAGCCAATTCAGTTTATTTGTTACAAGGCCGATCGTTTGAAATAATATTACAATCAGGATAAAACAAGATTAACGTTACAGTTCCGGTAATTTAAAATTAGCTTTAAATATAGGCGCAATTTAATTATTTCCTTGTTCCGAAAAAATACAAAAAACGTCCACGTGGACAAGAGGGGAAAGGTTCAGTAAATGTCCACGCTTGGTCACGGTGGGGAAGGGGGAGTCTAAGATCATGCTTTTTCTGTCCACGTGGTATGTGGTATAACATCCGGAAAGTCAAGGCATGGTTTATTGAATGGGGGCTCCAGATTCTAGACTGGTCAGCTTGTTTACCAGATCAAAACCCTATCAAGAACTTATGAGGAGGGATCGTACGAATAGCAGATGCAGCTTACAAGCAGTATGAGTTATTTGAAGGGCTTAAACGAGCAATGTCCTCTGCGTAGAACGAGATACACACTACAACATGGCGCAACTTGATCAAAACCACCCCAAATGAGATATTTGAACTGATTGAGAACTAAAGATGACCTACGAATTAGAAACTTATTTTTCTTATTGTAATTCACGTGAAAATGACGTTGATTTTATATTGAAGTGAGAGTTTTTCCATATGGTTCTATAGTTATGGAACACTGGAATTTTAGTTTTTTTATTATTTCGCGCCTGAATACAACAATAAAGTTCAAATGGCCAGTCTTTTAAATGAAGATAGTTATTATATTCTACACTTTATACTTCAATACAACCGACTTCTTACGAATCTCTGGAAACTCAGAAAAAATTAGTGGTTCTATAGTTGTGAAACGCAGTGTAGTTCAGGAATAAAAACGGGACATGTATACCCAAAAGACAAAAAAATTTTTTCAAGGATTTTAATGAGTAAATAAAACGAAGGATAAAATCAATCAACCAAACATTCTAAGATGTTTCACAAATTCCTTAAATTAAAAAAAAAAATCTTTCCGGAAATACACGACGATTTGCAACTGTTCCAACTTTGTTATCTTATCGATTATAATTCCTGTAATCTGTTTTTTTTACCACTTCGAATCTCTGCCAATTCCGAAATGAACTTTAATATGATACTGTTATATTTCTCCTAGACTAGTCTTCCATTTTTCAATGTATTCCAACGCAGTATCATAAAGATTTTCCACAGTTTTGATCAATTTAGCCTCCCGTTTTTCACCTGAATCAGCTAGTTCTGAGCCAACACTACGTCCTTCAGTAAGGTAGCCAAATCAGAAAACGTGTTTCGTTTTTATGAAATAGTTTTAACGTTGATAACTATTTCTGTTGCCAACGGAAGTTGATGATTTGCATACCAATCGAATAGAAACACATCCTTAATCCATTTTTGAAATTAACAAAAATTGAAAACACGCCCATCCTTCCATATTTTTGTTCTGTGCGTTTCCGTGCTTACCTACCTGTGTTTTCTATCCGATCACTACGAATTAGTTTATGTAAACAATTACTCAGTCTCGTTCAAACTAGCAAACAGTTTGTAGTCTCTTCTAATGCTGATGTCACTCAAAATTGTTTTGCTCCATACAAAGTTCAAGAGCAAAATCACTTCAGAGGATCAAAAAAATCTTTTTTGAAAAATATGCTCAGCAGTGCCGAAAATATTCACGTTCACGACATTCAAATACGGCGAATTTCAGCCTGCCTTGTATTGGTAGTCTACTGCTCAAGCGCGAGTCGATAAATATGAAGTAACACTATAGATGAACACCAGTGAAATGAACATCAACATCAGCTTGCCATGAAGTTAATTCTTCATTTGCATCTTCATTTTGGTCATTATATTCGTAACGTCGAAATTGAAGATCATTGCGTGTTAGTGAAAATCAAAGCATAAAATTCAACGTCAACCAATTGAGAGTAAAATCGATTAACGGTAAAGAATGGCTATTCATCACACAAAATTCTTGTTTTTATCGACTTTGACAATGGAATGTATAATATAGCTCTTGCTATATTTTATTAATCAACTCCCGATTAGACGGAAATGGCATGCACCGCCAATTATATGGGCAATGGGTGGCAATAACAAGCGAGCGGAGAACGAACATAATCTTGTTTTGATTTCTTGTTTGATGATACTGGATCTAAACGACCAGCAATGATATAACGGTATGGGTATTGGATGAAAGGGCTTCAACAGCAGAAGTCGAATATCGTATTTCGATGCCATTTTGAAATAGGAGATGATGACTCCCGGTTCATTGAAAACATTGAACGAAATTGCGGTAATAAAAGAGCTTAGAAAGCGGAAACGGAAATGGACCGTGCCTCTCACGATAGACTCCACGAGTTCAATTCTCACTCCCGACATTCTTCCAAAACTGGAAGTGACGAACCAGCCAAAAAGTGTTGAAACTACTAACATAGCACTACAATACAGCTTGAAAAAAAAAACAAAACGCTAAACATCGCTCAGCCGCTCAACACCGCACAACGGTCAACGCTCAACGAAAACTAATGCCTTTTCCGGATTCCTGGTTATTTCTTTTTTTTTTTTCCAAATATGGGAATGAAACACGTTTTCAATAAAAATTCACTGCAAGCGATGAAGATCAACTTTACATTCGTGATAATGGATGGTTTCGGGGGGTCTTCGTAGCCTAATTGGTTGCGTGTCCGCTACTAAGCGAACGATCATGAGCTAATAACTCAGGGCCCCTCAACTGACCATCTTTGTGTGTTATTCTAGCTACTACGTCCACGCAACAATCATCATGTGTCGGTAATCCCAGTCCTTTACCGCTCACATTACGATCTGCTGCATCGGCAATTGGTGCTAATTCTAACACAGCAATGGAAGCCTCATATCAGCAGTCCCGTTGTGAACAGTCCAACTGTGAACATTCGAACAATAGGAATATTCTAACGCCGAAAAAAGGCGGCATGTGTTGTGTATCGATAGAAATGGAATACTCGGCATGTGTTGTGTATCGATAGAATTGGAATATTCTTAGGCCTAAACAGCTACTGTGTTATACATAAAAAAACAAATGTTTATCGATGGATAGGAATCTTAAGCCTAAATAATATACAACAATAGTTATCTTAACATAAAAAATGTATACGAATAAATTCGGCTCTGTGACAGCTGAATTGCTAAATGAGCCTGATAAACGGATGGGATAAAAAAAAATCACCTGAAATTATTGACAGTAATGAAAGTGCCTGAATGCACTTTTCGATATTCGTTTATGCTGTTTTCGTTCAATATACCAGATAAAGTTCACGCGTCTCGACTCTTGTGTTATACTCATTATAACAGATATGGTGTTGAGTTTCAACAAGAGAGAATTCATCCGACACTGGGAAAAAGCTAATTTCTTCATTCGTGAATATATTTTGATAATTTGTGGCACTGATCAGTGCTTGGAAATATCTGTATCACATAAATCTTTTCAGCTGAATTTCCGGCCACATTCGATCATTATACCATTGCATTCGGGATACCGGAAATGAACCAACGCCAAACCTCACAATCACAGCAAGCCACTCCCAGTTGATTCATCCAGTTTTTTTCATTCTGTTTTTCGTTCTGTTCTGCGTTCACGGAATGTGAGCAAAACAAAATATCCCTAGTTTTGTCATTCATTGATATTAACATACCAGTTCATTCACTATCAGCATCGTTCTCGGACACTGACGAAACGGAGAAATTTGTTGAGGAAGATAAGAAAGTACAGAATGCTCATAATAGTGACAATAAATTAAATTGTTCAAGCATGCAAGGTTTCCGTCTCAGTTAAATTGCTTTCATTTTACAGTGAATATGCAGTTCCAAATCCACTTGTCAGAAATGCTTCAAAAGAAGAATTCCGATGTAATAAATACCGTCTTGACTCAAATTTCAAACATTTAATTTTTTTTTAATTCTGAACACACGAACATAAAATGGTGGTGTCCAAGACACGACCGCAATGGGAATATTTCGAGCTTCCTTTTGCAAACGGATCAAACTATGCTATAGGATTAGCGGATGAAATTGCCAACATCCAGCTTTGGCTGACATAGTTTGCATTCGCTGCTTGGATCGATTCTGCAGAATGCCCCCTCGCCCTTGTCCTTTCGTTGCCCTTTCGGAGTAACTTCAGAAGCAACTGAATAAGCTAGGCACTGACTCAATGAGAAAATCACACACATATCGGGATATTGAAAATGAACAGTCACAACATTCCTGACAATTCAATGGCAATGAATAAATGTGAATGAATTCTCATGACTCGAGCTTTTAGGAAAGCTCAGAGAGCACAGAATGAATATGAATGAACACAGTTGTAAATTTGTTTGCCGTCGAATGAATGACAGTAGCATCGACAAGCAAAATAAACGCGTTACACTGATAAAAATATATTTTCAATGCTGCTTAACAAGCTCAATATTTCCAAGCTCTGGCACTGATACTCAGTGATGCGACAGAGAGCTTTTTGTCGCCATTTTAACATTCTGTCCGCGCCACGGACTCCTCTTCAAGGGGACGTCTGAACGCCTGAACAGACGGAGTGGACTGATAAGAAACTCTGTTAACTCTTTTTAAGTCTTGTAAAAGAGTATTGTTTTTGGTGGATGGAAAACTAGCTACTCCCTTTCGTTCGTTTATTGGTGACGTTTTACAAGAACTGAGATGAGACGCTGTGTCGGTGACCGGTATTTATACTGCTAGTGGGATTTTTCGTGTGTGATGTCTTCTTCTTCTTCAATGACACTAACGTTCCTAGAGGAACTTCGCCGTCTCAACGTAGTATTACTTGCGTCATTTTCATTAGTACTTAGGTAAGATTTCTATGCCAAATAACACGCCTTGAATGCATTCTGAGTGGCAAGCTCTAGAATACGCGTGATCACAGTGCAAGTCGGAGGAAATTTCTTTGACGAGGAAATTCCCCCGACCAGAACGGGAATCGAACCCGAACACCCGGCATGTTAGTTATGACGCTAACCACCTGGCCATGGGTGTACAATGTGTGTGATGTCTATTGTGTACAATATTTCGTTTGTGTTATCTCGTCTGTTGGGTGTAATCTCAGACTACTCTAAATTCACTCGCGTTGTACGTGACGCATTTCATGCGCTGAAACGGTTAAAAATATGTATGCTGTGACCTTTGGAGAGTGTAAATAAAGTACATTGGGTTCCCTTAGATTGGCAGCCATCCAATACCGAAAGTTCTATTTGTTTTCAACCTTTTTTCAATTTGCTATTACAACCCCATCCCTGTGGAAGCGTTCCTTTTCATTACTCACGAAAAACCCACGCAGCGGGATTGCCTGAAGCATTTTCTTCGCATTGCCTTTTGCGACAGACGTACATTTAATTCCTAAGTTAATATGATTTTGTAAAGATGGAATTTCAAATCGAAGCGAAGCAACAATATATTTGTGCACACACCGTTTCGGTGACTGCTCAATTGAAAATCTTTTTATTACATCCTCAGGAGTTTTTCAACTCCTATACCTTTGACCCTTAAAATTGTGTTTCCTGTGACAGTCACACGAATCAAAAATGTTTGCATTGCTTTAGGCATTAAGCACCGATTCTGAGCGAGGAATGTTACAATGTCTACTGAAGCCTCTTTGTTTCGCAATCGCGAACCTTCGCTTGTTCTCATAAATGACGTGGATGAAGAAGTTTCGACATTCACTCTTATGGTCATTGCAAATGGGATACACAGAGCGGCATGGCACTGGTGCTCCAGCCGAAGTGGTTGACAAGCGAAATAATCCCTCAGTCCTGCGTCAACAATGCGGTCTTGTCTTGGACATAAGCCTCTATATATTTTTAGAACATTTTGCACCTCACTAGTCAAAAATACTACTTCCTTTGAAAGTTTTTTGATTTTTGAAAGATCACTAATAGTAGTACAACATGACAGTATTTATTTTTTTCTTTATACTCAAAATGCGGTACAAATTGATAAAAATATGGGACAATTAAAAATGGTCGAAAATACGGTACTGCCCCGTTAAATCTTAGGCTTAAACATAAAAGGCTTAGAAACATTTTCAAGGAGATCTCAATGGACATTTACAAATCCTGAAAGCCCCGAAATATACTGAGAAACAGATTTCGATGCTGAAGTCCCAACGCCGCTGGTCGATGAAAAATATTTCGGTAAATACTTTTTTTACGTAGCACTACGTGTTTCATGAAGGGTGACAAATAAAAAAAACAGATCACGTTTTATGCAGGGCTGTAGAGTCGGAGAAAAATTTCCCAACTCTGACTCCGACTCCCTACTATTATTAGGAATATTCATTATTTATTTATTTATGTATTCTTATCAACGGGTACAATTATGCCCTAATGACGATCACTTACTGAACTGAACTTACATTTTACTTATATATATATATATATATATATATATATATATATATATATATATATATATATATATATATATATATATATATATATATATATATATGAGCGTGAAAAAAAAATTAATCGCTAATAGCAGTGGCTGTAATTGCGGAGGTGTATCGTTTTTTAAGTAATGCGCGAGACAATCCGAAATCGAAGAAACGACTGTAGCAATTGAACTCACGGCACATGCTCGACAAAGGCTCATTGTAGCCATAGTTTGTGTTAAAAAACGGTATTTGAAGGAAACTGTGAGACCTCAGGTTTCTTGTTTGCACGTTGAAATTAACCTTCTGCAGAAGCTCTGGACAATCAATATGTCACAATATCAAATCTGATATGAAGCAGGTTTTGGCAATCCTTCGACGATCATGCAGTGTTTCTATTCCGATTAGTTTGCAGCGATTTTCATAGCTGGGGAGATTATGAGGATTACTCCACGGTAGACGGCGCAATGCAAACCTCATGAACTTCCGCTGGACAGCTTCCACACGTAGAATACCGTTTTGGTAGTAGGGTGCCCAAACAATAGAGCCGTACTCCAATAATGAGCGGACCAGGGCACAGTATAAAGCTTTTATGCAATAAATGTCCCTAAAATGTTTGGTCGAGCGAAATATAAAGCCAAGTGCTTTAAATGCTTTAGAAATTATGTATGCGCTATGCTCGCGAAACGTAAGCCTTGAGTCCAGTATGATTCCTAAGTCTTTAACACAGTCAACACGCTGTAGAGTTATGCCTTTAAGCTTATAAACATAATAAGCTGTTGAACGTTTACGAGAAAAGGATATTATCGAACATTTGTTTGGGTTCAAAATCATCCTGTTCGCGTCACACCATGCAGCAAAGGTGTTTATTTGTGTCTGAAGAAACTTAGCATCAGCTTCACATTCAATCTGATGGTACAGTTTGAAGTCATCCGCATACGATAATTTCTGGCACTCAAGAGAGAAATTGATGTCGTTGAGGTAAAGTAAGAAAATATATGGACCGAGATGACTTCCTTGAGGAACTCCTGAAGTAACCCGAAAGGGCTTCGAGATAGTGTCACCAATTTTCACTGAAATTTTTCGGCCTGTCAGATATGATTGCATCCAACCCAGAAAGGAGCCACTGAAGCCAAGACATTGAAGTTTGGCGATTGTTATCTGGTGATTTATGGAATCGAAAGCTGCTGAAAAATCAGTGTATATCGCATCGATTTGTTGACGCGACTGTAGAGCCCGTGTTATTGAAGATGTAGCTTTTACAGTAATGAGAAATGCAATCCAGTACAATTATTTCGAACAATTTCGAAACCACGCATAAGCAAGCAATTCCTCGATAGTTTTTTACATCCTTTTTGCAACCCTTCTTGAAAACAGGGAATATGAAAGAATTCTTCCATGTTTTCGGAAAGATGCCACATTGGATGGAGCAGTTGAATATGATGCTTAGTGTTTGAGACAAACTTTTCGAGCACTTCTTCAGAATAATGGCGGGAATGCCATCAGGTCCAGGATTTGTAGACTGTTTCAGCTTACTGCATGCTGCGTCCACGATATTGGGACTGATCATGAAGGGAGGTGTTACAGGCGAGTTAAACTGGGGTGTGTTATTAACTGCAGCGGTGATTTGATCATGATCAAGGTACTCTTCCACTAAAACGCTATTGAACTGAACTCGGAACAGTTCGCAGATATCTTCTCTAGTCGAAGCTTCAATGTTGTCGCGCACCATTACAGTCGGTAGTCCGGACTCTCCTTTGGTCATTAACAAATGACCAGAAACGTTTCGGGTTGCTTTTCAATGAAGATTGGATGCGGTCTTGATATTTGCCGAATAATGAACTGTTTAGGCGTTTATAATTGTTGTTAGCTATTGTATAACGTGCTTTCCACGAAATACATCTATTTTTAGAATATTTCTTTAAAACGAATCGTTTAGTTGAGGTAATTTTGAGGCGAGTTAAGGCATTCCTATCTATATGAATTAGAAAAGGAGGGCAAAATGATTTGCGATTAGGCCCCTTCTTTCCGAAGAAAGAAAGATCCCTTTTGAGCCGTCTTCATTTTGTTGTATTTGATATATTCTGCCCATAGAACAATGTTATGATGAGAACAAGTTTAGAAATTTATTCTCAAGAATTCATATTAAAACAATAATTTTGAGTGGGACGAAGTTCGCCGGGTCAGCTAGTCTATATATATAAAAATGGATTTCTGTCCGTCTGTCTGATTCTTATGGACACTGAAACACAAATTTCTGCATTACCCGAGAACTAATCAAGCAAATGGAGCCAAATTTGGCATGTGAAGGTTTTAGGGGACAAGAATGGTTTCTATGGTGAATAGACACTCTTCCCCCTTTGCCCAGGCATAGAAAGATTCTGAGAATTTTTCTCAGAGGAGATGCAATATTTATAAGCTAGCGACAGCTTACTTACTATGTAAGGGGGAGTTTACTTCTCAAATATTGTCTTTTCGCTATCGTTGTTTCTATTCTAGCGGCTAAGTTGCCCGTTATTAACACAAATGGACAGAACAAATGTATGGGGAAATGGGAATGCTTCCAATTTTCATCAATTTAAACCATATACAGACTATGGGATTGTAATGTATAACACATAAAACAAATCTTAGAAAATTTCCGATTCGATTGGTATGCAAAACGTCAAAATCCGTTCGAAGCAAAAATAGTTATTAACGTTAACTTTATTTCATAAAAACGTGACCTGTTTTCTGATTGTGTACCCTTAATGTAAGATGTAGTCCTACGTCAAAATGTATGCAAAATATTAGAGTACGTGAAATTGAGGGCTTAAAAAAAATCATGCAATTTTATGATATTTATGCCTTTTTGTTTTGAAAATCCAGATTCAGGGTGATTTTTCGGTTTTCAAAACACTCAAATTTTGACGTTTGCGACACTAACAAATGAAGTGCATTTGAGCTGATTTTGCATAGGATAGTTGTTCGTGCGAATCAACATTTTTAAAATTCGAGATGACCATGACACATGAAAATTGACACTCTAGTGAACAGATCAATTACCACATCAAATCTGTTTACACTGAATTCACTTTTTACGCGGTAGATACGTGCCGCGTAAATTCACAGCGATTAAATCGCCAAGATATTACTTTGATATTTTGGGGGCAGGGTGGTCAATCTTATTTCATACATGTACCTACTTTTTCAATAATAATGATATATGCGAGTGACCACTTTGCCCCCATCAAATAACTACTTTACCTTCAGGCCAAAAAACATTCTTTAGGGTGACCACTCTGTCTCTACTTCTGCTATAGGTGACACTGCTGTTGGAATGGACACGTATAGTTTTGGTTTTTTTAATTTTTATTTTTTCTTTCAAATATTTTATGCAATGTTTGATAAATGGTAAATACAAATGTCTTTATATACACTGGAGTCGCTTTTAACGCGGAGGATACGTGCTGCATTAAAAAAAACCGCGTGAATTCCAAAATCTGCGTAAAAATAAACCGCATAAATTTCAAATTCCGTGTAAAAACCAAACAAACATTGAATTTTTAGTTTGAAATGCAACCCATATTTTAACAATTGATATTGCATGTTGCAATCATGATATCTGTTCCTCCTTCTATTTCTCAGTTACTTATCAGTGATACAATACAAACTTATTTCGTGAAAAGTCAAATCAATTACCACATCAAATCTGTTTACACTGAATTCACTTTTTACGCGGTAGATACGTGCCGCGTAAATTTTGAAATCTGCGTAAAAAAAACGCGTAAATTCCGAAATCCGTGTAAAAATAAACCTTTCGGAAAGATGCCACATTGGATGGAGCAGTTGAATATGATGCTT
Source organism: Toxorhynchites rutilus septentrionalis (assembly GCF_029784135.1). Lineage (NCBI taxonomy): Eukaryota > Metazoa > Arthropoda > Insecta > Diptera > Culicidae > Toxorhynchites > Toxorhynchites rutilus. Next base: position 195,712,603 of record NC_073745.1, on the reverse strand, counting down.
AGTGTTTGAGACAAACTTTTCGAGCACTTCTTCAGAATAATGGCGGGAATGCCATCAGGTCCAGGATTTGTAGACTGTTTCAGCTTACTGCATGCTGCGTCCACGATATTGGGACTGATCATGAAGGGAGGTGTTACAGGCGAGTTAAACTGGGGTGTGTTATTAACTGCAGCGGTGATTTGATCATGATCAAGGTACTCTTCCACTAAAACGCTATTGAACTGAACTCGGAACAGTTCGCAGATATCTTCTCTAGTCGAAGCTTCAATGTTGTCGCGCACCATTACAGTCGGTAGTCCGGACTCTCCTTTGGTCATTAACAAATGACCAGAAACGTTTCGGGTTGCTTTTCAATGAAGATTGGATGCGGTCTTGATATTTGCCGAATAATGAACTGTTTAGGCGTTTATAATTGTTGTTAGCTATTGTATAACGTGCTTTCCACGAAATACATCTATTTTTAGAATATTTCTTTAAAACGAATCGTTTAGTTGAGGTAATTTTGAGGCGAGTTAAGGCATTCCTATCTATATGAATTAGAAAAGGAGGGCAAAATGATTTGCGATTAGGCCCCTTCTTTCCGAAGAAAGAAAGATCCCTTTTGAGCCGTCTTCATTTTGTTGTATTTGATATATTCTGCCCATAGAACAATGTTATGATGAGAACAAGTTTAGAAATTTATTCTCAAGAATTCATATTAAAACAATAATTTTGAGTGGGACGAAGTTCGCCGGGTCAGCTAGTCTATATATATAAAAATGGATTTCTGTCCGTCTGTCTGATTCTTATGGACACTGAAACACAAATTTCTGCATTACCCGAGAACTAATCAAGCAAATGGAGCCAAATTTGGCATGTGAAGGTTTTAGGGGACAAGAATGGTTTCTATGGTGAATAGACACTCTTCCCCCTTTGCCCAGGCATAGAAAGATTCTGAGAATTTTTCTCAGAGGAGATGCAATATTTATAAGCTAGCGACAGCTTACTTACTATGTAAGGGGGAGTTTACTTCTCAAATATTGTCTTTTCGCTATCGTTGTTTCTATTCTAGCGGCTAAGTTGCCCGTTATTAACACAAATGGACAGAACAAATGTATGGGGAAATGGGAATGCTTCCAATTTTCATCAATTTAAACCATATACAGACTATGGGATTGTAATGTATAACACATAAAACAAATCTTAGAAAATTTCCGATTCGATTGGTATGCAAAACGTCAAAATCCGTTCGAAGCAAAAATAGTTATTAACGTTAACTTTATTTCATAAAAACGTGACCTGTTTTCTGATTGTGTACCCTTAATGTAAGATGTAGTCCTACGTCAAAATGTATGCAAAATATTAGAGTACGTGAAATTGAGGGCTTAAAAAAAATCATGCAATTTTATGATATTTATGCCTTTTTGTTTTGAAAATCCAGATTCAGGGTGATTTTTCGGTTTTCAAAACACTCAAATTTTGACGTTTGCGACACTAACAAATGAAGTGCATTTGAGCTGATTTTGCATAGGATAGTTGTTCGTGCGAATCAACATTTTTAAAATTCGAGATGACCATGACACATGAAAATTGACACTCTAGTGAACAGATCAATTACCACATCAAATCTGTTTACACTGAATTCACTTTTTACGCGGTAGATACGTGCCGCGTAAATTCACAGCGATTAAATCGCCAAGATATTACTTTGATATTTTGGGGGCAGGGTGGTCAATCTTATTTCATACATGTACCTACTTTTTCAATAATAATGATATATGCGAGTGACCACTTTGCCCCCATCAAATAACTACTTTACCTTCAGGCCAAAAAACATTCTTTAGGGTGACCACTCTGTCTCTACTTCTGCTATAGGTGACACTGCTGTTGGAATGGACACGTATAGTTTTGGTTTTTTTAATTTTTATTTTTTCTTTCAAATATTTTATGCAATGTTTGATAAATGGTAAATACAAATGTCTTTATATACACTGGAGTCGCTTTTAACGCGGAGGATACGTGCTGCATTAAAAAAAACCGCGTGAATTCCAAAATCTGCGTAAAAATAAACCGCATAAATTTCAAATTCCGTGTAAAAACCAAACAAACATTGAATTTTTAGTTTGAAATGCAACCCATATTTTAACAATTGATATTGCATGTTGCAATCATGATATCTGTTCCTCCTTCTATTTCTCAGTTACTTATCAGTGATACAATACAAACTTATTTCGTGAAAAGTCAAATCAATTACCACATCAAATCTGTTTACACTGAATTCACTTTTTACGCGGTAGATACGTGCCGCGTAAATTTTGAAATCTGCGTAAAAAAAACGCGTAAATTCCGAAATCCGTGTAAAAATAAACCACGTAAATTCCTAAAACAGTCTCCAGAATGATTTCACGAAATGATGTATCTTCACAATAAATAAAAAGTGCTCAAAATGAAGACATGTCTTCACTCTTGGCATCTGTTCAAGTGCTGAAAACAAAGAGAAAAAAGAGTACACTCCATGCACACATGTTATCGGATTGTTGGCATTATGATAATGAAGCATTGATTTCTGCATAACTCAAGAACTAGTCAAGCAAATAGAGCCAAATTTGGACAGACCACGATCATATTTTCGACTGGACAAACCAACCTTAGTCACTTTCACACTTATGGTTGGTTCGTCACTCGGACCACAGCTTTACTTCATTCCGAAGGAAGTATATCGGGAGCAAAAATTGAACTCGTCACTCTTAGCATGAGAGGTACCGATTGTAAACACTAAGCCAGATCGCCTTCTCCCATCATAAGGTGTTCCGATTATTATTAGGATAAAGATAATTCTCTGTTGGCATTTCTGTTTCAAATACACAATGTAACATTCCCAGTCGCATTTAGAATCGAAGTGCACCTCATGGTATTTAAAAACCATAGATTACATGATAGTTTTGCTGTGTTAGCGAGAGGTTCGCATTTCTTATTTTTTCCACTGTGTATAGTCAAAATGTGCGCTGCAACAGAAAATCCTACCATTTGTGGAGTGCGTTCAGTGAATAGTGAGTAGAATTCATTGCCATTGATATGTGTACGACAAACGACAACTTCAATGAATGTCCAGCTCCTCGTTGATCTATCTGTTTGAGCCAACGATATGCGCATTTGACATACATGCTGTGCACAGCGCTTGTACACCCAGCCTTGTGCGTTCTTATCTCAAATACTTTGCAGTTTTAATTTTATGATATTTCGATTCGACGAAACGAAACACAAACTTAAACTTATGGCTTATTTCTTTGATTTCAGCTTCACAGACCCTGAAGTTTTCCGCCAAACGAAAACTATTCTGCTCGAGATTGGTCAATTTTTCCAGGCTCAGGATGATTTCCTCGATTGTTACGGCGACCCGGCGATAACGGGCAAGATCGGTACCGACATCGAGGAGGGCAAGTGCACCTGGTTGGCGGTTGTATGCATGCAACGTGCCTCCGAGGAGCAAAAAGAAATCATGAAAGAGTGTTACGGATCCAGCGGTATGTTCTGCAGTTAATTCCAAAATACATTAAACCGACATACGTTCATAATCGTTCTACTTCCACAGATCCCGAGAAAGTTTCTCGCGTGAAACGGTTGTACGAAGAACTGGGTCTGCCCACGACTTATTCCATCTACGAAGAAGAGTCGTACAACATGATCAAGACTCACATTCAACAAATATCGCGCGGCCTTCCACATGAGCTGTTTTTCAAGATCATGGAGAAAATTTATCGACGGGACTGCTAAATAAATACCTCTCAATTTCATAATCGCAATCGAAGTTGTAGCAACACAAAACAATAATATCTAGCGCATTAAGGGATTGTACTACTGCTATGTAGTTATTTGTAGAATTGGCTAAGTTTCCATCACTATAATATAGTAATGAAGTTTTGTCGAGGTTTTCAGAAAATCTCTGCCTTTGTTTAGAATACTTAATCGTTTATTGTGGGAGAATAGATTGTGATAGTTTATTGGATCTTTTCCGAATGGTTTTGCATTTTGAAATGAACATCTGGTAGATTGTGTTACATTTCACATTATTTCATCAAAGTTCAAGCGAGTTTGTTAGTCGTGAATGGGAACTTGTGTAGCACAATTCCAGCATTTCCACCTTTCTCAATTCTATCATTATATTTCTTTTCCATGTTCTATATGTAACGGACAAACTACGAAACAATAACAAAAGATTAGTAAATAAGATTGAACACTAAATATTTTATAGAGATACATGTTTTAAGCGTTTTGAATATAAATGAGGAACGAACAGAGGAGATTATTTTCATTATTGAGAAATCACATTCAGATAATCACCTCTATTTCGCGAGGCGAATGATGGAAGATAGCAATGTTTCTCGCTTTATTGTGGAAACCTTTTTAGCTCCTTTTTGATACCCGAGTCGATAACATATAAGGACACGACTTCTTCAGGAACATCGTTACTTGAACCATCTCATGTCATTCGCCGCCCGGAATAAAGGGGAACCACGGAGTAGAACTAAATCGTACCACGCCAAGCTAAACTATGCGCGTACACACAAACCACTTACCTTCCCTTCTATTTTCACTCACTGGCTGCTTCACTCTTTGCTACTGAACCGGAACCTCCTTTCCTCCTGTCGCACTTTCTTTTCAGGATCTTCTTTCTGTCAGCCCTATTCAGCAAATCGGCCATATTGCATGTACCGATCGTGAATCATTTCACATCACAAAAGTATCACTATTATGAGAACGCGTAGCTAAACTTAATCAATCAACTCTTTTCTTTCGAAGTTCCTTTCTATATGATTTCATCGCTTATCGCTCTTCCATAAACAAAGCCACACATTTAACTTTTATCATATCTTTTCCATGACCGAAAATGGCCATTGTGCTCCTAACTTCCACGAACACTATCATTTTACGCAACCATTCTTTGTCGACGGAGGCTGAACGTGAACTGTCATCCTCACTCATCGAGATGGTGATCTTTGCTCACTACCTACTTCCTCACAGGGCCTTGCTCCTACGCTGGCATTCGTCAATTTTCGCTCGACTCCGACATTTGAGTATGCTTGTGCTTGTTACTTTTCCACTCTTTCAACGGTCGCCACGTTATATGTGATCGCCTCAAGCTTTCGCTCTTGCGGGGTTCCTATTGCCGGTTTATACAGGGTTTTCCAACTTTAAATTCCGAAAGTAAATTGAAATAAAACACACTTAGAATTCGATTTTCGATGAAACTTTTATTTCAAAGTTTGGTTTATGCCATTATGTGTGAAATACAACATCATTCAAATGTCCACCTAGGGCTTCCTCGCACACCTTGATCCGGAACAGGTAATTTTCGATGACTTTTCGGCACATATGGGGCGGTATCTCGGTCATAACTTCACGAATGTTGTCTTTCAAATGTTCAAGAGTTTGCGGAGAGTTGGCATAGGTGGAGGCGAATGAACTGCAAAGTTTAAAGCCTCTTAAAAACAAAGAAACGTGAAACGTTGGCATAGACACGGTCTTTCGCATAACCCCACAAAAAAGTCTAGCGGGTTCAAATCGCATGATCTGGACGGCCAATTGGCATCACCAAAACGCCGAAATTATGCGTCCCTCAAATTTCGTTCGCAATATGGCCATGTTCGGTCGTGTTGTGTGGCACGTGGCGCCGTCCTGCTGAAACCACATGTCATCCGTATCCATATCTTCAATTTGTGGCAAAAACAATCGGTTAACATGCGGCCATAGCGCTCACCATTCACAGTTACCGTCTCGTCGTCCTCATTTTCAAAGAAATACGGCCCGATGACTCCACCAGACCATAATGCGCACCAAACAGTGACTTTTGGCGGATGCAATGGCCTCTCAACAATCACGTGTGAATTTTCTGAGCCCCATATACGGAAATTTTGGGTGTTCACATAGCCACCGAGCTCGAAATGTGCCTCATCGCTGAAGAAAATTTGATGCGAAAATTCAGCATTTTGCTGCTGTTGTTCGTTCACCCAATCGACGTATGCCCGACGCATTCCATGCTCACCACGCTCTAATTTTTGTACCAGTTGGACTTTATATGGATGTAGGTGCAAGTCCAAATGCAAAATTCGCCACAATGATGTGTTTGACAAGCCCAATTGCTGAGCACGCCGTGGAATCGAAACATTCGGGTCATCCTCCACATTGGCAGCAACAGCAGCAATATTTTCGGCCGAAAGCACATTACGATGATGCACAGGTTTCACAATATCCGCTACGGATCCAGTTTGTTCGAATTTACGCACTACATTAGCGATTGTGTGCTCTGTAGGCCGTCCATGACGACCAAAATCCGTCCGTAATGCTCGAAAAACATTTGCCGGTTTTTCATCATTTTTATAGTATAATTTAACAAAATTAACACGTTTTGCGATGCTAAAACGATTCATATTGTAAAATGGCAGACATTCAACTAACGATATGACGCTTTGATTGACAGCTATGTCAAACGGTTGTCAGCGCAGGGCTGTATACTTTCGGAAGCCCGAAATGGAAAACCCTGTACAATATGGCGCAATCCACATACCACGTGGACAGAAAAAAACACGTTTTGAGATACCTCCCTTCCCCTCAGTGAACAAGCGTGGACATTTCATCCCCTCGTTGTTCACGTGGACATTTTTACGTTACCCTGAAAAAGAAAATAATTGAATTAAACTCATTTAGAGTTTTTTTTTTGGGTTTTTATATTAATATTAATTATATATTTATTATTATAAATTATTTAGAATATCCGCGGAATTGAGTGGCAATATCATCACTGATAACTAAAATTACGGACAACGCCTTAAGGTGAAGGTGGAAGGAAGCCACAAATGACTGCCACAATGGCGCTCATTTCTTTTGTCCTCCCTCACTCCTCGCCCAAAAATCAATAATTTTGCGAAACAGTGTGAAGAAAATTATCGGTTTTGCACACTTCCCATCATGTAATATCAACTAAACTCTAGTCGATTACTCTCATAATATTAAATTTTTCATTTGCCGTCGCAATGTATATTGAAAAATGTCGGAAAACTCGAGCTAGTGCTCTGAAAGTTAAATTTTCAATTTTCCGCTATGATTTTGTTTGTATTGGTGAAAGCGAAGCGTAGAGAGAATTAGAGAACGTTAAAAACGTAGGACTCCTTTTGGTCGGAACCATTTGAGGAGCACAAATTGGACCAGTCAAAACGAGGCACATAGTGCGTCTGGACAATGCTTGATAAATCTCACTCATCCACAATTTCCAAATGAAAGAGAGAAACGAGTTCAGTCTGAGAGTGGGGTTATTCAATATGCCGTGAAGTTCTATTGACAGTGGAAAAGGAAATAATCACGGACCATCGTACAGAAGATAGCAATGAAAACGCCCGAACGAGTTTTGATTTATGTTGACAGAGAAACGCACGCGAAGACCAATGACACCACAGTCTCCTGATGATCCTCAGTTGAGTATGACGTTGTCGAGCCCTGGATGACGCCGACGAAATAACAACGACCATTTCATGTCGATCGTATTTTCCATTATTTGCTACAACGTACCTCCACCTAGTCTTTTTTTTTTTTTATAAATTCGTTTATTTTTACAGGCTCAGTTACATAAGTTTAAAGGAGCCGAAATCTTAAATATATTTTTAAAACTATATATATATGAACAATTTTCTTAAATCTATGGTTAGTAATGTGGGAAACCGATTACTCGTGGTGGACTCGAGATTAAAAGGGTGACATTTTCTCAGGAAAAGGATGGGGTATAAGGAAATTATTACAATGTTGATAATCACACACACTCAATTCTTAAATCTATTCGTACATCTGTTGTGAATTTACATTTCATTCTTCTGTTTATAGCAAGCGGACCAATTACTCACAAAGGAAGAAATGGAGGGTATAAGGATATAAGGATAATCACACACGAACATCGATAGATTTAAGGAAAACATATATTTGGGACATGTAATCAAGGTCTAACCGAGCCAACACATCTCTCACCGGCACATTGGGCTGCCTTCCTCTAGCCCGAAGGGAGTTCTCTAAATTCGATCTGGCAACAAGATACACCTCACACGACCAAACAACGTGTTCGATGTCGTGGTAACTTCGGCCACAAACGCAGATATTGCTGCCGGCCAGATTGAAACGAAAGAGTAGCGCGTCTAACGAACAGTGATTGGACATGAGTCGGGAGAAGGTGCGAATAAAGTCCCGACTCAAGTCCAGACTTTTGAACCATGGTTTGAGGCTAACCTTAGGGATAATGGAGTGAAGCCACCGGCCCAATTCATCTTCGTTCCATTTGCGTTGCCAGTTAGCGATGGTATTTTTACGGACTAAAGAGTAAAATTCATTGAAGGCGATTTGACGCTGATAAATATCGCCTTCAATCGCACCTACCTTTGCTAATGAGTCAGCCCTCTCATTACCCGGAATTGAGCAATGAGAAGGGACCCACACAAAGGTAATGACATAACAGCGTCTGGATAAAGCACTCAAAATTTTTCGTATTCTCTCAAGGAAGTACGGCGAGTGCTTTTCCGGCCTCACTGAACGGATAGCTTCGACAGAGCTAAGACTATCCGTTACAATGTAATAGTGTTCAACAGGTCGTGAGGCGACGCTGTCCAGCGCCCAGTGTATTGCTGCCAACTCAGCAATATACACTGAGCAAGGATTCTGAAGACTGTGTGAGGTGCTTAAAAAATTCGTTGAACACTCCAAATCCTGTGGACTCATTTATAGTGGACCCATCAGTAAAGTACATATTATCACAATTGATACCCCTATATTTTTCATCGAAGATCGTTGGAGCGATCCTCGATCGTTGGTAATCTGAATATCCATGGATATCTTGCTTCATGGACAGATCAAAATGCACAGAGGAATTGATGTAGTCAGGGAAACAAACACGGTTGGGAATATACGAAGAAGAATCAACCTGCATGGAGATGAATTCATGATATGAACTCATGAATCCGGAATGAAAATTTAGCTCGATCAGCCGCTCAAAATTTCCGATCACCAATAGGTTCATGACCTTACACCGGATGAAGAACCGAAGAGATAATAAATTGAAGCGATCTTTTAGTGGGAGTAGGCCTGCCAAAACCTCGAGACTCATGGTATGCGTTGAGGGCATACATCCCAACGCAATACGGAGACAAAGATACTGAATTCGCTCGAGTTTAATTAAGTGTGTTTTGGCAGCTGATTGAAAACAGAAACTGCCATACTCCATCACTGAGAGAATAGTTGTTCTATACAACATTATAAGATCTTCGGGTGGGCTCCCCACCAGGTGCCGGTCATTGTACGGAGAAAATTTATTCTTTGTTGGCATTTTTTACTCAGATACCTAATATGGACCCCCCAAGTACATTTGGAGTCGAACCAGACCCCAAGATACTTGAATGACATAGCATGAGTGATCGGTTTACCCAAAAGTTGAAGCTTTGGTTTTGCTGGTCTATGCTTCCTAGAAAAAACCACCATCTCTGTTTTCTCCGTGGAGAATTCGATCCCTAGCCCAATGGCCCAGGTTGAAAAATTGTTCAAAGTATCTTGTAAGGGTTCTTGTAGGTCGGATTCTGTTGATCCTACGACAGAGACCACTCCATCATCTGCAAGTTGTCTTAGGCTGCAATTTTGTGTAAGGCAATTGTCGATGTCGCTTACATAGAAGTTGTACAAAAGGGGGCTTAAACATGAGCCCTGGGGGAGGCCCATGTAAGAGACCCGACTTACTGCCGAATCTCCGTGAGAAAAGTTCAAATGCAAGTTATATAACATATTATTCAATAGAGGCGGCAGACCCCGAGAGTGTAATTTGTCTGTCAAAACCTCTATTGAAACAGAATCAAAGGCCCCCTTTATGTCCAAGAATACTGAAGCCATTTGTTTTTTTCCGGCGTAAGCCATTTGAATTTCTGAAGAAAGCAACGCAAGACAATCATTCGTCCCCTTGCCCCTGCGGAACCCATATTGTGTATCTGAGAGTAGGCCATTTGTTTCAACCCATCGATCAAGGCGAAACAAGATCATTTTCTCCAACAATTTCCGTATACAAGACAGCATTGCTATTGGGCGGTACGAATTGAAGTCGGACGCGGGTTTTCCGGGTTTTTGAATAGCTATAACTCGTACTTGTCTCCAATCATCTGGAACAATATTATTCTCCAGAAATCGATTGAATAAATTCAACAAGCGATGTTTCGCCACATCAGGGAGGTTTTTCAGCAAGTTGAACTTAATTCTATCCGATCCCGGAGCAGAATTGTTACATGAAAGCAGAGCAAGAGAGAATTCTACCATCGAAAACTCGGAATCAAGATCGCACCTATCTTGTGGTATATCTCGAACAATTTTTTGCACAGGAGCGGAATCAGGACAAACCTTCCGTGCAAAATTAAAAATCCATCGATGTGAATATTCCTCGCTTTCATTGGATGAAGAGCGATTTCTCATGTTTCGAGCCACTTTCCATAATTTTTTCATTGACGTTTCTCGTGACAAACCTCCCACGAAATTTCGCCAATAAGCACGTTTTTTCCCTTTGATCAAGTTTTTAAATTGATTTTCAAGGTCCAAATACGATTGAAAATTTTCAATGGTTCCACGTTTCCGAAAAGCTTTGAATGCGTTCGATTTATCCTGATAAAGCTTGGAACATTGGCTATCCCACCATGGATTGGGAGGCCTTCGACGAATAGTGGAGCCTGGGATGGGTTTCGTTTGAGCGCGAACCGCGCTGTCATAGATCAAACGAGAAAGGAAGTTATACTCCTCCAATGGAGGTAAACCATCTCTGGAATTGATGGCTAGAGCAATCGCGTCCGCATATTTTTTCCAGTCAATGTGTCTTGTGAGGTCATATGCCATGTTTATAGATTCAGAAAAATTCGACCCAATGGTGATGGAAATTTTGATTGGCAAGTGATCACTACCGTTGGGGTCCTGGATTACATTCCACTTGCAATCTAACGATAGTGAATTCGAGCAAAGCGAGAGGTCAAGAGCACTTGGGTTATCAGGAGGTTTAGGTACACGTGTTGTTTCCCCAGTGTTCAAAACGGTCATATTGAAGCTGTTACAAAGGTCATATATCAACGATGAACGATTGTCGTTGTACTGTTCCCCCCAGGCAGTTCCGTGAGAATTGAAGTCTCCCAAGATCAATCGTGGCTCAGGAAGGAGTGAGCACATGTCAACAAGTTGCTTGCGGCTAACCGCAGCTCTCGGAGGCCAATACAAGCTGACAATACAGAGGTCTTTTCCTCTGATGTTTGCATGACAAGCAACAGCTTCAATCCCTCCAATAGGTGGAAGGTCAATTCGAAAAAATGAGTGGCACTTATTGATCCCCAATAGCACCCCTCCGTATCTGTCATCACGGTCCAAGCGTATAATATTAAAATCGTGGAAAGAGAGATCATCTCGCGAAGAAAACCAAGTTTCGGACAGAGCAAAAACATCACAATTGAAGTTATGAATTAAAAATTTGAATGTATCCAATTTAGGGATAAGACTACGACAATTCCACTGTAAAACAGTGATATCTCCGACCTCTCTATTTGAATTAGACATCAAGAGAGATAATCATTGCAAGGAGGGGCCATGTTTGCATCAATTGTTGCAAAATTGTCTTTAATACTGGAAGCATTGATATGACAATGGTTCTGATGGAGTCGGAAACATTAAAGCATGTGAAGATTTGAGCCACAAGGTCAGTCAACTTTATAAATCCCGATTGGGAAGTTGAACTGGACGGTAAAATAGGGACAGTTGGGGTTTTTGATGTCCCTTCGAGTGCTGGGTCGTTCGAAGGTGAATTATTCCCACGGAAGCCAGGAGGAACCTGATTTTGCTTGTCCGCTGCACTCGATTTTTTAGGCATGCTAACAGAGGGTATAACCGGAGGGGCTTGTCCTTGAACTTTGGGAGTGGTCACATTTTTGCGCCGGGGATTCCCTTGGAAGATGTTCGGAGTGCCCTCGTTAGCTGTATCCGCTTCCATTTCGTCAACTGGCAGCGAAGCGAAGACATTGTTTGCGGTTAAAGGTTGTTGCTGTTGGGCCAATGGAGAAGCGCCCTTCAAAATTTCCGCAAAAGTGCGCTTCGAGCGTTCCTTTAAAGTGCGCTTCTGCTTCTCCCAGCGACTCTTGTAAGTTTCACAAGCCGAGAGCACGTGCGGATTTCCTCCGCAATATGGACACTTTTGCTCAATCGCACTGCAGGATTTGTCCACATGTTGCTCTCCGCAAGTGGCACAGCGCTCCTTGTTGGCGCAGTAAGCTGCTGTGTGACCAACTGACTTGCATTTCAGGCAAGTCATGGGCTTTGGCACGAAGAGTCGCAGCGGTAGCCTCAATTTGTCCACCATAACGTAGTCAGGGAGGGCGGAGCCAGCAAAAGTGACTCTAAACGAGTCGGACGGCGTAAATTTCGATTCTTTCCCTTCCTGGGAGACTTTGCCGAGTTGTCGGCATTCTAAGATTTTAACCTTAATCAAAGGCAGCTTTTTAAATCTGCCATCTTCTTCCATAATTGATTTGCACGTCAGACCCGTTTCGGTTATCACCCCCGAGATTTCTACGTCATGGGAAGGCACGTAGACACGATATTCCAGGGTAAACCTCTGGTCAACGACAATACCGTTTGCGTCTTTCCGATCAGCCACGACAACACGCAGTTTGGTCGGTCTAACCTTCGTAATTTCTGTCACGGAGGAGTATCTTGCCAGATCTTTCATGATCTGAATAACATTAAGTGCTTTTCCGTTTGGCTTAGGCCTGAAGAAAACAACCCACGGACCAGTTCCAGGTGCATCTTCAGGATAGACCTTGACACGTGGAGAGAAGACAACAGAAGGAGAAGGAGATGACGAGGATTGAAGGGGATCGGGGACAACAGGATGGGGAGGCGAAATCTGAGCTGGGGTAGGAGCGAGGGGGGTTGGAGAGGAGATATTTGCAGGTTTTTTAGAGGGGGGCTTGCTAGAGTTAGCAGACTCGTCCCCGGACGAAACATCCTCTGATGTAGGAACGCGTTTAAGTGTCTTCGCTGTTACTTTTTTTGTTTTTTCAACCAGAGGGGAGTCATCATCAGAGATCTCCATATCTGGAGATCCTCCCCCTCCTTCTGCCATTCTGTAATTGGTACTTATAATCTAATATTTTGTTTCAATAATAATAATTAAAAAAAAAATAAAAATAAAAAAAAAATCTTATATCTTATTTATTTCTATTCACCACAATGCACCCAGTGCTGATGAACTGGCAACCGCTGCTTGCTTGTCAATCGGAGCGCTTGAGCGCTCGGCACTATCACACACCACTAAGAAGTGATGCTCTCCTTCACACTGCTGTAAGTGAACAGCGAATCGCGCTGGTATTGTGTGCGTGCAACTGAGCACCGATGTCCGACTTCGATTGCGATGGCGACAAATCGGCGAAAACTGAAAGCCGGCTGGCCTTGCCAGGCTTTGATGATTCTGCTTTTCTCACTAATTCCGAGTTCACACTGCGTTTTACGATATCTCGAACAGTTCGAAAACGCGCGAAAAAAGCACACCCGGGCGATAAAAAAAAATAACAGCCAACGGTAACCGAAAACAATGCTTTAACGGAGACGCTCACAGCACATGACCGGTTACTCGAAGCTTATGCCGAAGAATGACACCTAGTCTTGAGTTGATCTATATCCCTAGTAAATAATGAATCTGACAAGCTGCTGGAAAAGAAACTCCGTAAGGAAGTCCTTCACTTCCCGCTTAGATCTGAATTCCATACTCCTCATACGATTGCACAATGGTCCAGGAAGTACATTTAAATGGAAATTAGCATCTAGAGCTCGACAGTTATTCTCTAGATAGAAACTGTCTTCGACAAAGTTGTTACATATGATAGAGCGCTCATTTCGTGTTGTCAAAAATAGGGTGACCAAATTTTTTGATGAAATAAACAATCAAACATTCATACCTTTACAGATAGAGGTAAACATAGTTCGACCATGTTGTAGCCCCAGTTATTTTAAACAATTTTTTAGAACAATGTTTTTTTGACGTAGAACTACGTCTTTCAAGAAGGGTGTCAAATCAGAAAACAGGTCACGTTTTTATGAAATAAAGTTCACGTTAATAACTATTTTCACTGTGAACGAATTCTCACGATTTGCATACCAATCGAATCGGGATTCTCTAAGATTTGTTTGATATGCTATACATTACAATTCGCTAATCTCTAAACGGTTTAAATTCATGAAAACTGGAAGAATTTCCTTTTTCTCATATATTAGGCTGTCAAAAAAGCCCTGCGGTATTTCCGCGAGGTGTCGTTGTAAGCGCGTAGTTCTAGTTGTATTCATTGTATCGAGTCATACTATAGCTTGTTGGAAAGGTATTTTTGCGCGTCCTTGACAGTGCTTTGTTTGGTTAAGTCGTTCGTGAGTTATAGTGTCGCAAATATGGAGCAAAATAAAGAGAAAATCCGACATATTTTACAGTACTACTATGACAAAGGCAAAAATGCATCTCAAGCTGCCAATAAAATTTGTGCAGTTTATGGACCCGATACAGTTTCCATTTCCACCGCACAACGATTGTTTCAACGTTTTCGTTCTGGTGTAGAGGTCGTCGAAGATGCGCCACGCTCCGGAAGGCCTGTCGTCGAAAATTTCGACAAAATCGCTGAATTAGCCGAGAAAGACCGGCATAGTAGCCGCCGTAGCATCGGCCAAGAGCTGGGGATAAGTCATCAAACCGTTATTAACTATTTGAAGAAGCTTGGATTCACAAAGAAGCTCGATGTATGGGTGCCACACACACTGACGCAAAAAACATCTTTGACCGTATCGACGCATGTGAATCGCTGCTGAATCGCAACAAAATCGATCCGTTTCTGAAGCGGATGGTGACTGGCGATGAAAAGTGGGTCACTTACGACAACGTGAAGCGCAAACGGTCGTGGTCGAATCCCGCTGAAGCGGTTCAGACGGTGGCCAAGCCCTCATTAAGGGCCAGGAAGGTTCTGCTGTGTATTTGGTGGGATTGTCAAGGAATAATCTATTATGAGCTGCTTCCCTATGGCCAAACGCTCAATTCGGACCTGTACTGCCAACAACTGGACCGCTTGAAGGTAGCACTCATGAAGAAGAGGCCATCTTTGATAAACAGAGGCCGCATTGTCTTCCATCAGGACAACGCCAGGCCACACACTTCTTTGGTGACGCGCCAGAAGCTCCGGGAGCTCGGATGGGAGGTTCTTTTGCATCCGCCGTATAGTCCGGACCTTGCACCAAGTGACTACCACCTGTTTTTGTCCATGGCGAACGAGCTAGGTAGTCAGAAGTTAGCCACAAAAGAGGCCTGTGAAAATTGGCTATCCAAGTTTTTTGCCAATAAGGAAGCGAGCTTCTATAACAGGGGTATTATGAAGTTGGCATCTCGTTGGGAACAAGTCATCGAACAAAACGGCGCATATTTGACTTAAAACAGATGATTGTAACTAATTTTATGAACAAATGAAAATTCAAAAAAAAAATACCGCAGGACTTTTTTGACAGCCTAATATTTTCAATCAATTGATGCAAACATCTTTCCGATCTATTAAGAAATGTTCAAGTTATGAGCATTCAAAATGTTTCATTTTTTCCGCATGTTCTGTATTTAGATTTTCATTTTACCCCCATATATTCCGGTTAGACGTGATGAACGTGATTCTTCTTTGTTCATTTCATAGAGGCTTTACCCTTGAAATCAAATGAATCATCAAATGAAGAGTGACGGTTCAGTTGTTATGAAGTGCCTTTCTCAATTTTCAACAACGCTCCAACCATGGCGAGTTCAAATGAAGAACTTCAGGTTTTGTTGAGAAAGCAAAACAAAAAAGGCGTATTCATAGGTTTGTAGACCACTCTCGAACTCGGAGAACAACATGCTTGATGAGAGCTGATGAAGCTGTTTACTCGTTTCGCAGTTTCAACTCGTAGCATATGCTCCTGAGCAAAACGGGTGTGATGGCAAAATGGTTGTCGCTAGCTCAATGGAGTGCTCATTGTATTGTAGTGAAATCAATTCATACAAACTACGTTGGGATGATCACAGTCATTGAAATTTTTTGAGATCCTTCCGAGAACTCGAATACTAGATCAAGTATGTGCATGGCCCCTTCTCCCAACAGTTTTTGGTTTTCTTTTTTGTGTGTTATCTGTAAGGTAAATGATTTTGGTTTGTCCAGTCGAAAATATGATCATGGTTTGTTCACTTTTTTGAATGCTCTAATTCAGCACACCTTTGTCAAATAAGGTATACGAATGGTCCAAAACATATAAATAAAATTATCTTTTTCATGATTTACAGTAGTTTTATAGTATTTTCTACGGAATCACATGTTTTAAAGGATTATAAAATACACCATCTATTGGTGTCAATGGATCCCTCATTCGAGCTAGCTTTTAATCGATCACCAGATGACTATTTTGCACGTATTCAGACCTTTTCTGGATTATAACACTTACAAATATTGTAAACATCATTCTTGCACACCATTTGTATCAGATTTACATAGCTAAACCATTTAATTAACACATTTTGATGAACTCAATTCTGATCATGAATTGTCCAATTCAATAATGTTGTTTTGTTCACATGATTAGAGGCAACCGCTTGGCGCGCTGCAGATTGTTTATTGTATCCTTCACGAATAGCAGAAATAAAGTTTCTCAGTGTTGAATGTGTTGAGGTAAACACTTTTGAAATGCCCAAGAAAAAGCAATATTCTGAACAAAGCCTAAATTATGAATGGATCAATATGATGACAGTAAACTCAAGCAATGATACTTGAGAATTCGAATGTTTCCATTCAAAAATGGTGATTTCTAAAGCCGGACAAACCATGATAATTTTTTTGGACAAACCATGATCAGAAATTCTGAAATCAATTCAAGCAAGACACATGTTAGCAGTATCTGACAACTAACTAAAAACGTTGATTTCCAAACTGGCAAATTCCTACGACGAAGTTTCGGACATGGACATTGAAGGCCGCAGGAATTATCCTGGCTAATTCCAATTATTAGACTGCATTGGAGGTGTTACAGTGAAATGGGATTTCTAAGAAACGCTTCAAAAATTTACAGTGAGTTTGAAGCTGTTACTAACGATATGCGTTTCTGTGGCACCTAGTGAAAGAATAAATGAGCTAAATCGGGTCGACATGTGATTTCAACAACACGGTGTCGTATGCCACAGCACACGAAATGATGAACCTATTCCGCAACAAATTCAGTGAGCAACTCATCTCTCGTTTTAGACCAGTGACCACGAAAATGTATGCCAACTCTTTTGCTTAAGCCGATAAATCAGCATCAATTCAAACACTTGGAGACAACATCACACGTGTTATCGTTAAGATACCAGCCGATATGCTCAAAACAGTGAATCGAAATTAGACTTTACGTGGTTGTGACCAACATTTACATGAAGTATTCTTTAAGGTGAAGGTGGAAGGAAGCCACAAAAGGGCTGCCACAATGGAGCTCACTTCTTTCATCTCCAAAACAATGATTTTGCGAAACAGTGTGTAGAAAATTATCGTTTTCGCATACTTCCCATCAAGTAATATCAACCAAACTCTAATCGATTACTCTCAAGATATTAAATTTTCATTTGCCGTCGCAATGTATAGTGAAAAACGTCGGAAAACTCGAGCTAGTGCTCTGAAAGTTAAATTTTCATTTTTGAATTTTCCGCAATGGCTTTGTTTGTATTGGTGAAAGCATCGTTATTTTTTCGACACTGATGCCAGACAACATCATCGAAACAGCTATAAAAACCACTCAATAAAATGTTATTCACGAGTCATGGCGTTTTATGTCATGAAAAAAAAATAAAATAGAATTGTGTTGATATCAATACAATTATTATTCTTACGTTTAAGGGGTCTATAATGCAGGTTTAAGCAACTTTAACATTGATTAAGAAAATTGTATTGCAGAGCTCGGAACACTGCCACGGCTGCCTCTGCTCTAAAATTATTAAACGGAAAAGTATTACATTCAATCAACATGCCTCGGCCAACGAAGAGAAGGGTTAAAGCTCTCCAACGTGAAAGTCAACCCTCCTATAACGCGGTGAGTGCGTACCGCGTTATATGGAAACCGCACTATAAGAAACTCGGATTTTACATGGAGACCAATGATAGATCATAAGAGGAAACGATGAAAAAATAAAACAAAAGTATAACGGTCTGACCCTAGGGGCACGGACGGAAGTTTGACGTAGGATTGTAATTGATCGGAACAGCTGTTTTCTTAAATGTAATTTTTTCCATTGTTCAGAAATCTGTTAGTTTATTTCTTTTGAAACTCTGAAGCCCTGAAAAG
Source organism: Toxorhynchites rutilus septentrionalis (assembly GCF_029784135.1). Classification (NCBI taxonomy): domain Eukaryota; kingdom Metazoa; phylum Arthropoda; class Insecta; order Diptera; family Culicidae; genus Toxorhynchites; species Toxorhynchites rutilus. Next base: position 195,694,228 of record NC_073745.1, on the reverse strand, counting down.
GCCGGAAACCGTCAAACGGTTTGTAGCGGTTTGTACTCATAATCGAGAGCAGTAGCTTTTTCGGTGGAATAATGCTCGTTTGCAGACTATCACATTCAAGTCGTATTAGTTGTACTGCTCAATCTATCATAGAAGGAATTGAGTCATTTAGAATTATGAATATAAGTCATGAAGATTAACCCTTTGCGGTCGTTTGTCTGCTCTCAGTCACCACAGCAAGGAATCATACTAAACACATCATTTAACGATGTTATAGTTTAATTTTATTCTAAACGAATCTCAATGTTTAGTGAACTTTTTCACGAATGTATATGGAGTTTCTGTGAATAATAGGTAACGGTTCTTGATATTAACAAAATATTGTAAGCGTGGAAAGATAAGAGGATCTCTTTCAAGGGAAATTAATTCCGACCGCAAAGTGTTAGTATTACATTTCGTTTCATTTTTGTGATGCGATGTAATGACGATCTCAATAGGTCCTCGCATGATAATCGCTGCGATCCTCCTAGTATTGATATCATTTTTCGCTGTACAATTGCCCATGTTGCCGCAGCCCGGAAAACACTCGCTTATGTTGTTCGTCACCCCGTCCTATACAAACGTCATTCCCTAACTGGAATATCTTCAACTGGACTTATCTATAACAGGGCGTACGTTAACTGGGATGCAAAGCAGTTATGTATCAATAATAAATGTTATCTTCAATTCAAAGTATTGCTTTTGCTGTTTTGCAGTCCAGTTAACGAGTAAAATTCGATAAGTGTATTGATTTTTCGGCCCAATTAAAGAACCTTTTTTATTTGTTAAATTGTACACATGTGTTATTATTTCCACTGTTGATGTATCAGGCGAAAAAAATGCTGAATAAATTTGCAGTCTAATGGTATATATTATAACAGATATCGTAAGAACGATTTAGCGTAATATGCATTTGAAAACTCTTAGACAAACATTACATTTTTCGTAGAGTGACCCCCTATATAGAAATCAAAGACGGAGTCCTACGTCAAAACTAAACTAAAAATTTTCATTTAAATGTTAAAATTTCAAAACTGCATTCGGGTGTTCTTCTCTGATAAATGTGGATCCCTACCTAGATGGGGACTACGGACGTTGATGATGCTGAAGTTAAATAAGTGGCTTCGCATACTCAACCTCACATTATTTCTGGAACCATTTTTAAAGTATACTGATTTTTTGAAAACAAAACACAATACGCTTGTGCACATTTGTGAACTCTACAACTCTACAACTCTACAAAGTTCATGTTGCAAACGTTTATCTTCGAATAAAGTACTAGTAGCAGCTAAATACTACTTAAATAATGAGAGAGTGCAGAATTCATTCAAACTCTTGTGATCATCCTTTCTCTTTAACATTTCAGATAAACCCTCTTCCGCTTTCTGCCGTACTGTTTTCTACCGCTCCTCTAACCCTGCTTAATAACCAAACGGGCTAAAAGATTATCTTGCATGTTTATATAAACATATCCAGTTAAAATCATGCATTGGTTGCACGTTGATGGGACGTTGTTGAAAGGAAACCTCGCTATAAAAGTACCGCGTTATAGGAGGGCTGTTGCAATTTCATCGCCGCGTAATATTGAAACCGCGTTCTGAGAGTACCGCGTTATAGGAGGGTTGACTGTACATTGTTCAGGCTGTAATTGGAGAATCTGTCCTTGATTCTTAATAGGCATGGAGGGTCTCCACCCAATTTTTTTTTTCCCAAAATATATTTTTTATTAAGGCACATGTGGCGTTAGCCTGACGGGGCCGGGAGTCCAATATTTTGACAATTTTTGTCTTACAACTATGTTAGTAATATGTAACCGATTACTCGCGGTTGGCTCGAGGTTAGTATTACAAGTGTTTTCATAATTGGTATGTTGCAGTCTTCGATGCTCTGTACGTGTGCCCGACACGGGCTACTTCCTATTGGGATGCAGCTGACCATTAATCAGCAACGCTCCCTAGTCTGTACCCCATATCTAGCGTGGTGCGTCTTTCTCGACTCGAGGAATCCAGGATAGAATGGTCACTAGCCGGCGCAATCATCAGCTCGTGTAGAGTTGTCATGAGCGGTACAACCTTTGGCTCTTGTTGAATCATCAGTGGACTGCACAACCTTCGGCCCGTGCATCTGTAAAGAGTGTGTGTATGTATTGCCGCGACTAAGTAATAGTTTATCGATCGGATAGGAGGGATATGAAACGGGGACACAACGAAGGAAACATCATTAAACGTTGACATCGGCGTTTCTGAGGAACAGGTATAGATGAAGCAGAAGATCAGGATCCCGGCTACCTAAGATATCCCGGACGGGTATATCCGATTGTCTGCCTTTTGCTCTCAGTGCTCTAGAGAGCTGAGAGCGAGCAGCATGGAACCGGATACACGACCAGACAACATGCTCGATGTCGTGGTAGCCATCGCCACAATCACAAAGATTGTTTGCTGCGAGCCCAATGCGATAGAGATGCGCGTTTAGGTTGTAGTGATTGGACATGAGCCGAGATATCACGAGAATGAAATCACGACCTACATTCAATCCCTTAAACCAAGCACTCGTCGAAACCTTAGGGATAATCGTGTGTAACCAACGACCGAACTCATCTTCACTCCACATGTGCTGCCAACTAACGAGTGTGTCCTGACGAGGAATGTGAAAAAATTCATTATAGGCAATTTGCCTTTCAAAAAGTGTGCCTTCTGAAGCGCCCACCTCAGCTAGCGAGTCCGCTTTCTCATTCCCCGGAATCGAGCAATGAGAGGGAACCCATGCTAAGGTAATCTTGAATAATTTTTCGACCAAAACACTCAATAGATGTCTTATTCTTGTTAGGAAATAAGATGAGCGTTTATCAACTTTCATTGAGCGGATTGCCTCTATTGAGCTGAGACTGTCTGAAAAAATAAAATAATGGTCGATGGGCAGTGTTTCAATGATCCCTAGAGCATAGTATATCGCACCCATTTCTGCGACATACACGGAACAAGGATCTTTGAGTTTGAAAGAGGCACTGGAATTTTCATTGAAGATGCCGAAGCCAGTGGACCCGTTTATGTATGAACCGTCAGTAAAGAACATTTTATCAGATCCAACTTTCCCATATTTTTCCGAAAATATCGACGGAATAACATTGGAGCGTAGGTGATCTGGTATTCCATGGATTTTTTGTCGCATGGACAGATCAAAAATGACAGAGGAATTGCAGAAGTATGGGAAGCAAACTTGGTTGGAGATGCCTGGTGAAGGTGCACGTCGTGGGTAAGGTACTCATGGTATAAAGACATAAAACTTGACTGAGGAGTCAGTTGTAGTAGATTTTCGAAGTTATCAATCACCAATGGATTCATGATCTTGCAACGGATGAGAAATCTGTAGGATAATTCTGTGAACCGAAGAGTAAGCGGGGGTACTCCTGCCAAAACTTCGAGACTCATCGTATGTGTCGAATGCAAACACCCCATGGCTATACGCAAGCAACGATATTGTATTCTCTCCAGCTTGAGAATATGAATCCTGGCAGCTGATCGGAAGCAAAAACTGCCATATTCTAACACTGACAATATCGTTGTTTTGTACAACTGAATGAGGTCTCCTGGATGGGCACCCCACCATGTTCCGGTTATTGTTTGGAGAAAATTGATTCTTTGCTGGCATTTCTGTTTCAAATACGCAATGTGTCTCCCCCAGGTACATTTAGAATCAAAATATACACCCAGGTATTTGAAAAACATAGAGTGTTGGATCGTTTTGCCGGATAGGTAAAGCTGGAATTGGGCGGGTTCGTGCTTCCTAGAAAAAACGACCATTTCAGTTTTCTCCGTAGAGAATTCGATACCCAGCTTGAGGGCACACGTGAACAGATTGTTCATGGTATCTTGCAACGACTTTTGCAGAGCGACGGGATTAGTACCCGTGATGGAAATAACTCCGTCGTCTGCAAGTTGTCTCAGCGTGCAGTCTCTAGTTAGACAATCATCCATATCATTGACGTAAAAACTGTACAAGAGGGGGATTAGGCAGGAGCCTTGCGGTAGGCCCATAAAACTGTAACGAGAAGATTTTGAGTTGCCATGAGAGAAATTCATGTGCTTTTCTGACAGTAAATTGTACAGGAAATTATTCAGAATTGGTGAAAGTCCACGATTATGAAGCTTCTCCGAGAGAATTTCCATGGAAACTGAATCAAATGCCCCTTTGATATCGAGAAAAACGGAAGCCATTTGTTCTTTGCGAGCAAATGCGATTTGGATTTCAGAAGATAGCAGCACGAGACAATCATTCGTCCCTTTACCTCGGCGGAAGCCAAACTGCGTATTTGACAGCAAATTGTTCGTTTCGACCCACTTGTCTAAACGAAGTAGAATCATTTTCTCTAACAATTTGCGAATACAGGATAACATTGCAATCGGCCTATACGAGTTGTGATCGCAAGCCGGCTTGTTGGGTTTTCGTATGGCTATCACTCTCACTTGTCTCCAGTCATGCGGGACAATATTCAGCTCCAGAAACTTGTTGAACAAGTTCAGCAAACGCTGTTTTGCCAAGTCGGGAAGATTCTTCAACAAGTTGAATTTAATCTTGTCCGACCCCGGAGCTGAATTGTTACATGAGAGGAGGGCAATTGAGAATTCTACCATCGAAAAATTCTCATAATCGCATTGGAGCGGAATATCGTGTACGACGCTTTGTGCAGGAACAGAATCGGGACAAACCTTCCTTGCAAATTTGAAAATCCAACGGTCAGAGTATTCCTCACTTTCATTGGTATGGTTCCAGCCACGCATTCTCCTAGCCGTATTCCAAAGAGTACTCATAGCGGTCTCCCTTGACAAACCATTGACGAATTTCCGCCAATATCCACGCTTTTTTGCTTTAATCAGACCTTTTAGTTTGGCTTCTAGAGCTTGGTACTTTCGAAACCATTCCACTAATCCAGTTTTCCTGAATTTTTTGATAGCGGATGATTTTTCAAGGTAGACCTTTGAACATTCCTTGTCCCACCAAAGTGATGGAGGACGACGTCGGAAAGTGGTAGCCGGTACACGTTTCTTTTGAGCTTGAAGTGCGCTATCGTAAATCAAACTTGATATAAAATTATACTCTTCAAGGGGAGGAAGTTCATGCATCGAAATGATTGCTTCAGATATTAATTCTGCAAATTTTCTCCAGTCAATATTCTTCGTGAGGTCATACGCAATATCGACTGACTCACTAGATCTTGATTCATTGGCGATCGATAAAATTATTGGTAGGTGATCACTACAATCTCCACCCAATGACACGCATCATTGTTCACCCCTATTCTGTATTCCGTTCGAGTTGTTTTTTTGAATTTCGTTCGATATGTTTATCTTTGAACATTAAATGGGCAAAACCACTAATTCTCTTCTACTGCCCTCACTGTAGTAGATGTGGTATTTTAAAGATGTGCCCTCAATCGGCTCTCCAGCCAAAAAATCTCCTATGATAGACTTTGGTCAGCGCCCTTCTCCTCCTAGGTCGAAGTATGAAGACTAATGAAGAACCCAGAATAATGTTGAAACAATAAGAAAACGCTCTGAAGTTTATGCCCGTGACTGACAAACACACGATGATAGCATTGAGGGGGCCAATATTCGGAAATTTCTTTCTTTTAAAAGCAACAACACGTCTCCTATTTTTTATTTAAACTTTATTCCTCGAAACAAAAGTAGGGGACTGAATGTTGCACGGATCGGTTTACTTCTAAAGGTTCCCTCCCTTCTCAAAAATGATGCTCTTTAAAAGTTTAGCTCTATAGATTTCTGTTGTTTTTCGCTTTCGATAACCGTTTGCGAATTCGAACGAAACAAGATGCATTTTTCATCTACAATGATAATAAGAACAAAAGTGACCTATTAACCCGTCGAACAGAACATGAAAGCAATACTTTCAGAACGAAATAAAATATAAAAATATCCATCTTTGTAACAGGTCAGAATGAAAAATAAAAAATAAAACGAATCCATCCAATCCGCTCAAATCGTGCTGAACATTTCTTCCTTTCTATTGTTTTTACCGGTGATAATATAAAGAAGCATTTCTTTTTTTTTTTTTGTTTAGTTCGCTGGTTTTTCTATACTAGTGTAAGATTGTAGAAGCGGCGTTCAGTATGAAGGAAATCCCTTGGATTTTACTTTTCGCTTTTTTTACTCCCGTCCTGACTGCTTTGCTCATTCTTTACTCTTAATCTGCTTCTTAAGTGTTTTTTTTTGTTCTTGTTGTTGTCGGTATATAGGATGACCGTTAACGGAAAATTATTTACGCTAATTTGTGTACATTTACATGCGTACTACCCATGTGTGTGTGTGTGTGTCTGTGTGTGCACACATCATTGTTGTGGTTGTCCTCAATTTTCCATTTTAAGTATTCACATTTAAACACAAATACGTTTTGTTCTATACTGCTTTTTCACAAACTTAAGCATAGTTATTAAAGTAATTTTTCACTGCATCGAGTTTTTGTTTTTCTTACGAATTTTTTTTGTATATATATTTTAATTCGCCAGCCATTATGATTAGTAAAATTTCATGATCTCATCATTTTATGCGCACTGCCACACGTTTTTTTGTCTGAATCGTCATCGTTATGTTGTGTCTGAGATGTGGAAGGTGTTTTGTTCTGTGGAAGGACGGAAATAGCTCGATTACAACACACCTGTTCTTTCCATTCTTTTATTCAGCTTAACTGTGGTGCTGATTTTGTCCAGATTTTATTCATTTGTACTGTCCTCAGATCGAGACAGCGTATTAAGTGACGAATCAAACATTTAAGTTTCTCAGAATAAACGATGTTTTGAAGGTATTTTTTCAAAATTCTAACTGCTCTGTGTGAGTTTGCTAGCTGTTTCCATATTCTCGTCTGCTCCATAAACTGTCCTTCCCAAGCTACCTGCACCACAATCTGACGCGCAGTTTTAGCTGCTTTCTCCAGCGTCTTCAAACAACATGTACATTTTTTGAAACAGCGGTTCGTCCATATGACTTTTCTTTTTCCCGTTTAGCTGTATGTAGCTGTGAATCTGGCTCACTGGTTCATCCCATTCCCAAAATAATATACTGACTATAAATATATATATTATGTTCAGTTATTATGAAATTTAACTTCTGCTTTCTCAATACTTATTAGATGAAGTTGGATTCTTCTATGCATTATGTGTTTTTGCTTCTTAATTTATGCTCACCATTGTTTATTCACAAAACCATGTGTTAGTGATGATATATTTATCGCTTTGTATTAAATATATTGTTAAATTCCAATTTTTGTTTTAATGTACACTTTCCCATTTTTGCTGTTAAACTTGTCTTCACTTAAACGCTAGAGTTATGTCTAGATGTGTTAACTTAGGTGATAATAAAATTAGCCTTGCCGCTTTTATGTAGACTGAGCAACAAATTTATCTTCAAAGAAAAGAAGCATAATTACGATCGGAATATCTTTTAAAGTAGATATATCGTAAAGTAGAAAATATTACAACTAATGAAATAAAAAGGAAATCTTGTATACGCTATGGGGCCCTGTGAGCCCTGAACCATATTTTGCTTGTTGTTCATCACGAAACAAAAAAAAAGTAGCTATTATATGTTATTTCTTCACACTCGTATCACAAAATTATTTTGATTTCATTTTTTCGACTATACCATCAGATTCACTGCTTTAGAAAAGCAATAAAAACTATAACTAAAAATCGATGTTTAAAAACTATTGAAGAATCAAAAGTTTTGTTTGCGAATTCCAGGTTTTTATCTGTAATCCTAGGGAAATGGGGGAATGACCAAATGTGCGCCTGTTCGGGTCTGCGATTTGTTGGTAAGGTAAGATAAAGAAGCTGTGGTGATCAGAACACAAATATTTTTGTTTTTGTCGAGGAGAACAGTATTGCTCGATGCGTATCTTTTATGAAACAATTAATATGGACGGTTTCAAGTTGAACTAGAACTGTCTGTGGTAGTGTCTATGTCTGTTCGTGCTTACTTGCGTGCAAAATTTCGTCACTACCCTCCTCAATTGGGGAGCTACTGTTTCGGTAAATTTCGATCGAACATGGTGGCCTGAATTTGTGTTGTCTGCGCTGTTGCACGATGCGTTTCTTCCGAGAACATAAGAAGAACTTAACATGAGGGCGCAAATCAGTGTAGAATGGAAACTGAGCTGAGGAAGCCATTATTTTATTTTATTTTCGATCATTCAAATACAGAAATGAATTCTGGATTATTTGAATTTGGCTATGTATCAAAAATTGAATCCAATTATATTTGTAACGCTTGCATTAAAAAAATGGACAAATTTCACCAATTTTTCATGCGTCAATCAAAGTAACACATGAGTTTTCAAACAAAATTTGACAGCGCTATCAGTTGAACTGCGGAAGTTATGGTGAAAACAGTAAAGCAACTGCGCTTCATGGTTTTTGTTTACTGGGAGCACCATCTCGTGCGAAGAATATAATACTGTTAAACGGAAGGGCAATAAACTAGAGCAAGGATGAGGATATATAGGCGGAGCCGATCGCTGATTGACGACGCGTATGACTAGCAATTAAAATGATGTTGCGCTTACGTGCGCCTGAATCAACATCCCTCGTTCGTCCGTCTGTTTAGTATAAGGTTACATGATTGTTTTTTCTTCACTCCGAGTGTCGTAGTGATTCTCACAGGGTTCAATATGGGTGTCGTAGTGGGTGTCAATACGCTTCTCGCATTTTCAATGTGAGGTTCGATATTTAGCCTAGCTGCAAGGAATCGGAAGGGTCGCAAATTGTGGATAGCGAATTGACCTACAGATATGGAGGGTAGGTGCGAATACAATGAAAAAATACCCCTGAACAAGCAACAGGAGTTAGTTAGTCGACACAATCTCCCCTAACGACCCCAAAATGGCGAGTTGACGCCGCCATAAGCATCTCAGCCAAAAAAAAACAGACCGGTGCGTCTGAGGAGCGGCCCAAACAGCGTCTGTTTCGGAGCGAGCGGCTGAGAATGAAATGCTGTATCCCGCCAGCTACACCTAAGATGGCAGCCCCATCAGGAGAATGTAGGTATCGCGACCCTGGTAAGCTAGCATACCGAAACCCATCCTAACCACGAACAACGAATATAGAAATACGGAACGGATGAGGCGGTAAAGACCTAGGCAACGAACACGGAACACGAAGAAGGTAAACGATTGGAAGTTAGGTACTTGGAACGTCAGATCTCTCAATGAATGGCCAAATTCCGGAGAAAAGGAATTCCGTGCAGTAGACCCTATTGCACACACTTCTTTCAAGTACCAGATCTTCTAGTGGCGGCGTTGGAGGCCCGTTGATGACCGTATATGCGTGTTGAGGATTAAGAGCAAATTATTCAACTACAACAAAACAAAACACGATGTAAAAGTCGTCATCGGAGATGCAAACGCACAGGTTGGGAGGGAGGAATTCTTCCGTACGGTCATTGGAAGGTACAGCCTTCACTCGTCAACCAATGAAAACGGTCTGAAGCTGATAAACTTTGCCGCGGCCAGAGGAATGGCCATATGTAGCTCCTATTTTCCACGTTTGAATATTTGGAAACATATTTGGAGGCACCCTAATGGAGAAGTCTGCTCCCAGATCGATCACGTACTGATTGACGGTCGGCACTTTTCGGATGTTACTAATGGTCTTTCTGCGGACCAAACATTGACTCTGACCATTATCTCGTCGTTTTTAGGATCCGCGCACGGTTGTCGAACTGAAATCCCGCACAGAGATAACGATGCAGTTGAAAGCTGATGGCGTGGCAGAAGAATACGCCGGAAAGCTGGATCAACGGATCGCAGAATAGCAGGAGAAACAATATATAAATGGGCTGTGGAGTACTATTCACGGTGCCATTGAAACGGCTGCGAGAGAGGTGGTAGGTACGACGCGGGGAAGACAGCGTAACGGCTGGTTTGATGCCGAGTGCCAGAGAGCTACAGACGAGAAGATCCGTGTCAGAAGCCGCATGCTCACTGCGGCTACGTGTCAGAACAGAGAGAGAGAGAGAGAGAAAGATACAGGGAGGATACAAGGATACAAGAAGGGCCATCGACTCAGTGAAAAGAAACGAGCTGTATCAGATTATGCTGGAGCTCGTTTTTCCGACGAAATTTATTAGGCTGAGTCGTATGACACTGGAAGGATCGAAGTCATGCGTGCGGATAGCTGGCAAGATATCAGCCGCTTTCGTAACGTTAAATGGACTGAAGCAGGGGGATGCGTTCTCCAACAAGACATGAAGCATGGACGCTGAAGAAAGCTGACCGACGAGTGCTCGATGTTTTTGAGCGTAAAGTTCTGCGATCGATAATTCGGTAAGGAATCAGAAAATTTCCTATTGATTCCTTCTCCGCTCCTATTTTCCTTCCTCTATCCGGCTCTGCCCGGCCAAATCCCAGAAGACGTGGTTCCACCGGATCACATCAGTAGGCGCATTCCTTCAGTTGTGCCTACTCTAAGCGTCTGGTAAAGGGCCTTTCCCCCTTCATTTTCTTCAAGGCTAGTAGCCCTCATTTGGAATCTTCCTCGAATCTCAAACTAGTCAAGCTAGCAGCCACGGATGGAGAATGAGATTTTTTCGGCGAAGCGGAACGTCACGGCGTACTTAACGGTGGACGGCAACGATAGACAGGGAACCAGTCAAAAATATCATCCGGAAGAGGATATGATGTTTTGACGGGACCTGGCCTCCGCCAAGGAGATCAACCGCTTGAAGATAGATGTTTTTATGAAGTCCGCCAACCCTCCGGACGTCTCCCAGCTGCCTTCCATCGGGAATTTCTGGGCAAACCTGAAGCGGATGGTCTACTCTTACAATTTCATGGCGAAAAAAACTGAAGAACATGCCGACAAGACAGCAGTGACGAAAGCTCCTGCCAACTGGCAAAAGGCCGCCCGACAGGGCGTCGAATTATTTTTGTAACATCATTCAATAGAATTTAAAGCCTTTCAAAAACAAAGAATGGAAGAAGAATTAATAGAATTTTGTTTCATGGGGATTGTTTTCCATTAAATCATCTTCTGTAGTTTTTTTTTTGCTTTACCATCTGAAAATTGTCCATTTTTAAATGCAAGCGTTAGAAACAGATACCCGTTTGAATGAGGAATGCAGTTTTCAAATGTGGAAACAACTTACCGCTTAATTCCTCACGCCCCTGGCATTTATTTCACCATTTGAATGTGGTTCGTAGTTCCAGCAACTCAGTGGGAACGACGAAACGTCTTTCGATTATCCTCTTCGATCCTTACTTCCGAAAGCTCACGAGTGGTCTTGTGTATTATTCCACTTATTTTTTTTTCGGAATACGATTCGAACAAAGATTTTCAAATCCTCCATCTAACGCATCGCGAAGAAAAATGATACACCTTCACTATGTGTGTGTTAAATCAAACCAGCATGTCATTTTTGTCGTTACGCTAAGCCCGAATTTGTTCTTATCGAAGCGTGTGTTTTTGTGTTATACTTTTCATGAAAGCCCTAGAGATATCTCAGATATAAGACAGTAGATAATGGTACGCGTGGCGATTGATATTCGTATTTATGCTATGATGGCGGTGTTATTTGTAACATTTTCTTAACTGCGTCTTGCTCCTTTCTGTGCCTCATCTTACTATCTGGGTTTTTGCTAATATTTTTCTTTCTATATTTTCATTTCAGTTGGGCTCTAAAAATATACATACAAATGATAACTTGAGTGACCGCCCTTTTTTTACTTCATATACATATGGGACACAACATGGAAAAATAAAATGAACAACGATTTTTTCACACACTTTTCTCCATTTTTTTCTCTATACGCTGCTGCTGGAACTTCTGCCAGTATGGCCTTTCTGTGTATTATCACTATTGTTTACTAGTAAATAATGCGCGTAGATTGGCTCTAATTATTCGTCTTCCACGCCGTTTTCGAATCGCAGATTGGATTCGACCTCTGATTTGCTACGCTGCTGCTGCTGCTGTTTACTGTAACGTTACGTGTTCCTGTTTAAATCCGTGTCTGCATGCCGTGTGTGTGTTCGTGTGTGTCTCTGTGTAGACGTGTGTGTATTTTTGAGGAATAGTTGTGAAGTGGCAATTTTGCTTGTTTTCTCAATTGTTTGTTTTATTAATTTTAAAACATGCAATACATTTTCCATAATTTTAAATTGTTGGTTTATTCAATTTATCTGGAATGAGATATTAAAAATGGAAAGAGGTGAGAAATAGTTTCTTATTTCACAATAAATTATGTTAATCGCTTATGGAGGGACCCCTGTCTTGGAAGTTGAAAAATAATAAATGATTTCGTGATTTCTTTTAGGATGTTAGGAATAAAGTTCGGGTATTTTGGTTATTGTTTAGGATATTTTTGAAGCAACGGGGTATCGCAGAACGAATTCCAATGAATATTTTGAAACTTCTGGACGATACCTAAAACATTACACGAATTTTTGAAAATTCGAAAAATTGCCAAAAAGGCAGCCATTTTTGTTGAAAATGAGTTATTTTTCATGAAAAATTGCTGTTTAGAAGCTCATAAAATATCGAAAAAAAAGATGTCAAAAAACGGCTATGTAACGTCTTAGGTAACTCATTTTTACATGCTGATAAAAAATTTCAGCTTATTCGGTCGAGTAGATCCTGAGATATCGATACCACCAGTTGAAAAAATTGGAAAAACGCGTTTCAAAAATCGTACAGAGAATATTATATCCCTTGGGGTGTCCTCATAATTTTGGCTGTAACTTTCCAACGAAATCAAATATCGAAAAATCCTTTTAGGACAACATTTATGAGGGCATAAGCTTCCCAAAAAATGCAATAACAATCGATTTTTTTCCAGATCAGGGTCTTCCCTTATTATTTTCCCCCATTGACGGTAATGATGTACCATTGGATTAGTAATCATTTGTTTGAAGTTGTTTCCGAATCAATTCACAACGAATGAATGAATGAATGAATGTTCTGAATATTTGCTGTACGTATTTCCTGAAAGTGCGAGAATGGACGAGTATGAATATTGGATTTTAATTGATGCATTGAAATACATAAAATTGAACTCTTTCGAACTGGTTGGTGATCCTGAAGAGGATCAATTGGGGGATTTGTAGAAACAACTGAAGATGGTTGATACATGACTCATAATTGTTCTCGTGAGAGCACTATTGTCCTTATTGTCAGTATATATTTCTGCTCCAAGACATTCGTTGTCGCCGCAGATTGTGTTATATTTGTGTTATACCATCATTATATATTATTGACAACGTATAAAACCAACAACGTTTACGTGTGATTCAAACGTACACAAACACTCTGCGCCCAATGGTATGAAAATCAACGTTGTGCGGAGCCCATAAGTACTTTCGCATTAATCTATTCAGAGCTTTCTTAGATTTTCCGTTACCGCTAGATGTTCCGTTCAGACGGGTAGCAAAACAGAAACGGGATTGCACAATCACGACTAAGTGGATTTCCGAGTTGGCACCGCGATTGGAGCTCGTGAATCATTAGCATCAATGGCTCCCCGGGATCCCGAAGTTGCAGCGTCCCCACAGGCTGACAAGTGCAGTAAAGCTCATGAACGAGCAAATTCTACGGGAAAATGTGTGGCAAGGTTGTCGAAGTTGTCGAAGACATAGGCAGGAACATCTGCATGGAGTTCGGCCTCGACAAGTGCCGCCGTGTTCATCTTCTGACCGACAACTGACAACTTCCCGAATCTGGAAGCTACGAGGTCTATGACGGCCTATTTATCAAGAACATGGTTCGTGGCTAATCTCACAAATATCTCGGATTTCGAACTTGGCGTAAGCGGAGTACCAACTCAACTGCAATCTGCAGGAGGAGACGATTGCAGCTTGGAAGTAGAAGGCAGTGCATGGTGCCCATCTCCATTAACTGAATCGGCCACACGTCGACAAGGCCGAATCTAATCTGTGGCTAACGCGTAGTGAGCTTTTTTCAGTAGTAGAAGTCGACACGATAGCCATCCCAACAGGATAATCCCGACAAGAAACTACAGGCGGTACGTCTGGCATCAAGATGTTGATGACATTTGCCGGATATGCCATCAACCCGGAGAAAAAAAAATTGAGCACATTATGGAGCACAATTCCACTTCATTTTTAGTTCATTATTGCATTATCCGCGATCTTCGTTATTGCCCGACAATTCCGCGGATAATCGGGGTTCTATTGTATTTATGTTTGACTCCTTCAACTCATTACTGAATGTTGTTCATCAGAAGTCGGAAGATACTGGACAAAAGTTTCGTAGAAAATGTCCTCAAGTGTTTAAGAACTCACTTGGTTGGAGTACTAAGGCGAAAGCTCATTTTTACTTGAAGTCTGTTTGCGTCTCGTGTATTCATCTAAATGGCCTACGCTTCCTACGATCCGATGAGCAATCTGGCAATCCGAAAAAGGAAAAATTTGACGATTAACACTTCAAGTACAACAATCTGGAATCAAATCTAACCTTGGAGCATATCAAGCAATTATTGACAGTACGGCTACTGTCATATTTGGAATACAGCAGTATGATTATAGTATAATTACAGGTAGAACAAAAGACCGAAGTCATAACGAAGTTCTGTAACGGGTGAAATCGTATGGTTTTCAGCAGAGAATCGAAAAGTTACGTTTTAGTCTCTCGCGAATCAAGTTCCTAGGAAATTTCGCAGATGCCAGCTCCGAAGAACGTATCCGGAAGTTTTCAACTATTATGGGCGTTTCGTTAAAGAAATGAAGGACCCGAGAACACTCATTAACTACTTGCCGAATAAAATGTGCCGTGAGAACGGACTGCCATTCGAGAGTGATTCATACCCTGTTGCTAGCACACTTTGACCCGAACAAGTAAATCATTGTTACAGATGATGCGCCCAAAAACGGCTTAGTTATTTTCGTGATTATTATGTTTTCATAATAGACCAGTGAAGGGTGTGTTGTATTTTTCGAGATCTTTGAACCCTGAAGAGTGACATTATGACAATGTCGTAAAATGAAACCATGGCTCCGGTTTTCGTCATACCACGATTCTATAAATGTAAAAATGGCATTGTAGTTTGACCACAAGTCACTCATGCATTGGATACACTGACAGTGATGACATGCTTGAGGAAAACCAAGATGGTGGAATTGACAGGTGGCTCGTAATTGACACTATCTTGAGAAGACGTCTGAGGTTGGTGGAACGGTAGTGTTTTGATTTGTTATTAAAAAGTTCCTAACGTTGTTATGGTTATGTTTCAATTCCTCGAAGGAGGAAAACAAAAACGCAGCTGATTGCAACTCAAGCTGGACAGCAGTGATCTCAAAGTTGTAGCATGTATATGATTATGATTTTTGTTTGGCGAAATCAGTTTAAGATTACATGCAATCTAATAATTCAACGGTGGATGGAAGAACACCAAATTCGTTATACGAAAAAACCGTGCCGAGCCGGAAGTGTGCGAGGTGGAAGCTCCCGACATTCTCAACGCTGGCGAGTTCCGTGGACTCTGGATTAAGTGGCTTGGTGTTGTGAGTTACATCTCAACAACAAATATAATAGCAAAATGACTTATTTGTTACCTCTCATCTTTCTAGATAATCACCGTCTGTATAGAAGGAGCTGTGACAGCTTTTCTATGTTACGAGAACCCTGATCCATTTCCAATCAATCGGTGTTTGCACCGGTTGGGGTGCCACTGGCTCGTGGATTATACTGAAGAACGAAGAAAAGCCATCAACACATATTTTAACAACCTTTTCTTAATTGGTCGCGCTCGCCATTAAGGCGCAGTCATTCCGGGAAAGTTGATCGCCTCCCATGGAATGTGTCACGTTCCATGTGGTGATGTTGCGAATACAATTGCCGAATATGAAGTTCTATGTGTACTGTGTACCTTTGTTTCGGCCAGCGGAAGTAACGTCCCTCCGAATGCTATTCCGGTAGGAGAATGTGAGGACGGAGAGCCACTGTTCGTCGGTCATGTATCGCACGAGAGAACTCAAACGGTCGGTGAAGTGCAGCCGTCACATGGCACTTGCTACGTTTCATACGGCGGACAGGAACTGGCATTCGACGATTATGATTGTCATATTATTACAATTAGCTATTAAACACACAGAACGATTCGTCATTCGGTACAAGTCACCACTGCAGCCTTAACACATTCGAAAAATTACACACCAAAAGCCAGAATCTCGTGGGAAGCTTTACCGTACGTTTTGGATGATAAGTTTTATTCGGGATAACAGAAAGCTGTAATAAAGCTAGCAGTGTGTTTTTCAATAGTACATAATTGAGATTTATTTTTCCTTATTACACTCCTTGAACTCACTCAGAACTCACATAGCAAGCTCCAAAATACGTTTGTCCGGAGAAATTTCGTTAACGAAAAAGCTTCAAAGTGTTTTAGTGTTGCTTAGATGCGTTCTATATTTGTAAACAAATTCAAACATACGTGAGTATCGCCTGAACGGCAATTTTGACATTACGTTTTACCTTCCACTTCACTTTCCTTGAGGAAAACAGTCGACCAGTAATATGTCATTGTTTAGGTAAAAATGAAAGCAGGATGTCTAAAATATTTGCTCCTGAACCTCAACAGACTTTGCTTTCCGATCGTTTTTATGTGACAATGATTTAGCTGCTTTAGATTCCATAATGTTCGGCACTTAACAATTGTTCATTACAATTCACACTCCAAACAACAGGAGTAATTCCCGACTTCTTTCCAACACCTTCAAACTTTCCGTTCACCGAAGTGCTCTAGATCAGGAGGGGAGGAGGAGAACAGTACCATTACAACGACACAAAACGAAGATCTAAAAAGCTACCAGAGAAGTGAAAAGACGAAAATAAACAACCAAGTTTTATTTCAGAGGAGTCCGTAACATTTAATTTCGCGGACATCTGAGAATCCTGCGAAACGGCCATCAGGGAACAAAAATAGAAATAAGGAATACCATACTTCTGTAGACCATCTAAAGTCATTAGTTGGGTTAAACTACTTATTCTCCGAAGCTGGAGAAAGAGTCTTCCCACCTATCTTAACGTTTTTTTTAAAAAAGACTACAATTTCCTGGTTCGACCGTAATAATAACAAGTCGATAGAGGTTCTCATCCGGTTCCGAATTGGCCACACCAATCTCACTCATTCCTAAATTTTTGTAAAAGCAAAAAACAAAGATGTTCCATTGTCCATTTGCGAATTAAGAACGCAATTGGTTCTGCACGGCTAATCACGTGAGATGGCTCGAGAGACGTAGGGTAGATAGGGGCAATGTGACCAGGCGAGGCGAAATGGGCCACCGTTCGTTTGGGTTTTTCATTGAACCAATAACACTTATTTGCCAACAATTGTGTTAGAAATACTCTTATTAAGTATCTCCGTGAAAACCGTGTTCAAATTCAATTGTTGTATAAAGATATTGGAAGAAATATCACACTGCTGAAATTTATGACTCTACTCTTTATATCAATTCGTACTGGTATTATTTCTGAACATTTTCACTGATTTATTGCGCTGCTTTGTCGTTCCATGTAAAAGATCGGTTCACTTTATTGAGTGTAAGTGTACGGGGCGAAATGGGCATACCTGCTTGGGGCATTATGACCAGGTACTTTTTCAACATAACCTGTAAAAACAGCTGTCAAAATTTGTAAACATAGTTGTAAATAGTAAGATGTGGAATCATGGTGCGGAATTATATCAGAACATCCGATTGTAAAAAGTGGTCACAGACCAGCTTGAAGACAGCCACCGAAGCAGCGAAAAGAAGTACGATAGTGTGACAAGCATCCTTTGTGCATTATGTCTGGTTTTCGAAAGTGTCATTCACAAATCTCACTTCGGACACAAGCAACCTTCGCCGCTAGGACTAAATGATTCAATCGCGTTGCAGTCGGGAAATTCTACGATTTACTGGAGGACGAACAGCAGAAATACAACAAACCACCAGAAAATTCAACGTCGATAAAACATTAGTGATTCCAGTAACTATCTTTTTTTTCATAGGAGTAAACTTAAAATTATTATCATTATTCAATAGGTGCAGACCCAAAATTCCAAAATCCTAGCAATGCGGAGAAAAAGCCAGATGAGCGCTGGGTGCTGAGTAAGGAATAACCATTATTGAATATTCCACAGGAAACCTTATGTTGCTACTGTGGGGCATAATTCAGTTCCTCTAGGGGTGGCGATAAACGGAACCAATGCTATCGATGCACAGATATTCCCTGTTTCTGATTTGAGCAACTTAAAATTGTAGTCCCACACCTTGATCAAATTGTTATTTTTTGTACATGCAAACTGAATGAAATCCAATTAAATACACGTGAAAGTTGCAAAATAGAATAAGCTTCCGTTTTATGAACTTGTAACGTTATTCCCCTATGAAAACATGCTTAAATTATTCAATAAATAATCATGGTCATATTGCCCCGCATGGTGGCCCATTTTGCCCCGTAGTGTTTTCGATCGACGGAAATGGAACACATTTTTAAAAGTGTAAATTCTCCAATTAAATCTTTTGATTTATACAATCTTCATGGCTCGATAAGGTTTCAAATCGTGAGGTTTTAATATGTAGCATAGTTTATAGATGTTCCTACATGATTTAGGACGTTTCGTTCTTAGGGGGACCATATTATCCCTATCTACTCTAACCTTTTCTGACATCGACTCGGGTAGAAGAAACTAGCATACGAAACAGGAGCTAAAAAATAAGGCGAATTCTAGAATAAAACGAGTACCTTTGCTGTTCCAGATCAGGCGATGCAAAATAAGGGGCATTATGGGTTGAAAAAAAAAACCCGCTCGTTTTAGGAAAAAATAAAAATCCTATGCTGCCGTTCTCCGTTCTGTCCCATGTTCCGAAATCAGCAACTGAGAGAAATGCAATCAAAGTTTTCTACCATATTTGTCTACCAGTAGCTTTAAGCATTTCAGTTTAGCAATACATCGGGATTTTCATTAGCAGTAAACTATTGTTTAATGAAATGTGAAAAGTTTCCTCTACTTGAATCATTCTAACTTGATTACGAACTTAATAGTGCAGAGTGAATATCAACATGGGACGATTGAACTTGACGTTGTTTTCTGGAATACTGAAAAAACAAAAACAATAAGTTTTTTGTGTTTTTCCGAAAGATTATGCAAAAACGTCGCTTTATATAAAAAGGGAATATTATTCTCATTGTTATTAGGCGTTTGCTAACAAGGTGAACACATACAATCTGATACAATCGACTTTCCTTCGTATACTGTGTTTCACAACTATAGAACCACTCATTTTTTCTGAGTTTCCAGAGATATGTAAGATGTCGGTTGAATTGAAGTATATAATGCAGGATATAATAACTATCTTCTTTTAAAAGATTGCCCATTTGAACTTCATTGTTGTGTTCAGGCGCGAAACATTCAAAAAACTAAAATTCCAGTGTTTCATAACTATAGAACCAGATGGAAGAACTCTCCCTCCTTTACAAAATTAACGTCGATTTCACATGAATTACAATAAGTTTCTAATTCGTAGGTCATCTTTAGTTCTCAATCAGTTCAAATAACCCATTCGAGGTGGTTTTGACCAAGCTGCGCCATGTTGTAGTGTGTATCTCATTCTACGCAGAAGATACTGCTAGTTTAAGCTCTCCAAATCACTCATACTGCTTGTAAGCTGCTTCTACTATTCGTACGATCACTCCTCATAAGTTCATGATAGTGTTTTGATCTTGTAAACAAGCTGATCAGTCCAGAATCTGAAGCCTTTATTCATTAAACCATGAATTTTGTGAATTGATGCCAAATTACAGTAATCGTTCGCTAACTGGTCCTGGTTTAACTGGTCTGCTATTTAACTGGGCGAACGTTAACTGGTCCTTGGACCAGTTAAAAAGCACAATTTCGTAAACAATCGACGCCATATTCAAATGGAAGATTTGCTGTGAGGGGCATTCGAATGTAATTTTAAATGTTATGAAAGTTGACATTATTTTCGCACGACAAAAACATTGATTAAACTACAGAAAAACAATTTTCTCAAATCATATGTCATACCTGTTGTCGCACTCAATGCGAAACTTCCATTGGAATCCTTTTATTTATCCAATTACAGGAACTAAGCGAATCAAACAATTCATTGAAGTTTCCCTCGATTTTATTTGACGTTTAACATGCCGGACCAGTTAAAACGCGAATGTCGATAAGTGGTCTTCTCTTTTCGCCCAGTTAGTGAATGTTTACTGTACATTGTTTTTGATGTAAAAACAGCAGTAAATGATTCTGAAGTACTTCGTTGCACTTTTGATTCTTCATTCGTGTTGATGATAAACTACCTAAACCAGGCCTTTTTTGAGAAAATTCTACCCAAAACATAAAAATCCAATCTCCAAAGCTGCGGGTCCAAAAAGTAATGTGGAAGCTAATGCCATGTGTTTTACTAATTCAGAGGACTTCTCTAATAAAAGAAATCCAACTTGAATAGAATTTCTTCATACTGGAAGGACTTACGGAACGTGTTATGTGATTTTTCAACTCGTAACTTTGCAGGCGGCAGTTTGATGGTTTGAGGAAAATATTTTCAAAACGGCCTGGTTCAGATAGCTTTTCATCAACACCAATGTACAGTCAGAAGAACTTATAAAGAGTGATCGTACAAATAGTAGAAGCAGCTTACAAGCAGTATGAGTGATTTGAAGAGCTTAAACGAGCAGTATCTTCAGAGTAGAATGAGATACACACTACAACATGGCGCAGCTTGGTCAAAACCACCGAATTTTATTTGTACTGATTGGGTTATTTGAAGATAGTTATTATATCCTACACTATATACATCAATACAACCGACTTCTTACATCTCTGGAAACTCAGAAAAAATAGTGGTTCTATAGTTATGAAACGCAGTGTAGTATGAAATGTTGTGACTACCATTTTCAACCTAAAAACATATGATTTCATATTTTTATTTAGAAATATTTCTATACGTTGTGGCTTCTTTCAGTCCAGGTGTATGGCACGATTATCGCTATCTCACTCTACCTATCGTCACCGCCTATCTCACTATCCCTCTGCTGTAAAAGTTCATCATCGAAATCACGATATGTCAGATGGTGATAAATTGGTAATTCGCGATGACAGTGGCATGGTGGCCATAATTTGGGTCCCAAACTCGTTAGTGTAATCTCTATCAGATTAGAAGTCACGAAGCCGGTTTTTAAATTTTAAAATTTTAATGAAAATTTTCACATCATGTTATTTAATTACTTGAAACACGTATTTTTGACTTTCATTCATATGGCTATACAATTCCAACATTGTTACTTAATTTTTTCATTATAATACAAAGTTGTCTTCATAAACAATTTTCGTATGAAACTTTTTTACCACCTGCAAACAAAAATGTTTTTAATTTTTTTTTTCTAATTTGATATGGAAAAGCTGATTTTCATCCATAATTTTTATTTTGAAAACGTTCATTCCGACTGAAAATCAGCTATTCTTTGATGCTCTCCTAAACTAGTAAACGAAGCTCAACGCCGTCAACGCGGATCGCTGTTTTAAATATTGAAGAAACCAAATACTGTTGACGTTTGAGATGTTGGCACCAAAAACATGGCAGATGCCGTACAGCTGTTTCAATCGCTTGACGAAATCGAACATATGGGAAGATGGATTGCGATTCCCATCTGGCAGCAAAGATGTAGAATTCTACAAATGCTAGCTGAAGAAAATTGTCCTTGTTTCCTACATTCCATTTTACTTGCCGCCCGCTTTCTTGAAGTAGAATTGCGATAATAGTTTACTCATTGGAAAAAGGGAGAGGCAAAAATGCAAGACGAATGATAGATATCCGACCACAATATTTCCTCCCTGCGTTTATCATATGGGAAAACACCGGGCGAGTCGAAGGAAACCTGTACCGTAGGTATTGCATTCCTCGGTTAACATACTCACATTGTTGAATTGTCCCATTCCAGCTGGCTTACATTCTTGTAGCGTCCATTGATAACTTCATCGTCTTCCGAGTCGGAATTCTCCGACTCAGAGCTATCGTCCGAGAGATTATCGTTCTGCATTGGATTGATGGTGATGGTTAGTGCCGAGTCATCCCAGTCCAGCTGCTGCTCGGTTGCCACCTTTGGGCAGGCGTGATGTTTGTCCAGACTCCGGGACGGACCTGCGCCACTAACGCTACCGTTGTTTCGTAGGCGGGCTATCCCGACGCCGCAGATCAGCAGCACGAACGACGCGCAAATAACCACGATCAACATGGTCGAGTGAGACGAGGCCAGCTGCGCCTTCTCGTGGGCCAAGTTGTGCACCTTGGACTGCGACTCCTGTATATCGTGCGAGTGGAGCATCGCGTGGGCGTATTGACTGGTGTCTGAAAGATGAATTAAACGATTCAGTCATACAAAGAAATATGTGCTGATGCATTTCTTACCATGCGAATCCGCTGCGATGGCAGCACTGGAATGTAATTGACCATCGGTGGTGATGGTGGGTAAGACTGATGGCACAGCAAGCAAGATATTGGATGTCGTGGAGGCCGATGTTGGCTGCTGTTTCGGGTGCAACACTGTCAACGTTAGAGTGTACTCAGCACTTCGGAAGTGATCGTCCACCGTGGAACAGGTCAGCTTGAAGACACGATTCAAATAGTAAGCCGGCTTTTTGTTTGTGTACACCAACGATTTCAAGATGTGCTGATAATTTTTGATGGTATCATAACCGATCATTTCTACACCGTCCTTACTGATCTTGGTTTTAATGTCGAATTTGAAGAGTGAGTCATCGGTTCCGTCCTTGTCATCGATGGTAATTTCTTCGTGATCTGGGTTCAGACTTGGGAATACATTGACATTGCAGGAGTCGAGTTTCTGCAGAGCTGGTCGTATATCTTTGCCGGTGTAGATGCTTATATTGATCTGGGCTAGAATTTTTACACCTTCCTTGATGTCGGGGTATGAAACCAAATGATTGGAGTTGCCGGTGATAACAATCTGCGGCTTCTGGTCGCCCGTTAATGGTTTGTCAACAAGGATTTTATTATACAAGGTGGGAGAGGAAGTAGCAGGCGACAAAGAGGCATTCGATGACGTGACCATGATGTAAGTATCAATCGTGGGCAACCGAATGGCCTTTTTGTTTGGACAGCTGACGGTCGTCATGACTTGGATGTTACGACGGCCAATCGTTGGATTATCTTTGCTGTTAATATACTGAATTTGCTGCAACAACTGTTCGATGTTACTTTTATTACTACCCTCGATGATAATTTTATTCATTTGAGTATTCGACTGAATTTGTTGTTCTGGTTCCAGAAAATGGTCAGCGGGAGGCAACAATTTCTCCGCACAATCGGTTCCGCATCGAATTTGGTTTGTTGTTAGAATCTTTTTCATTGACAGCTTGATTTCCGAAATGTCTCCACTGAATCCATGTTTTAGGCGATTTTCAGATCCCTGATAACAGGCACCAATAGCGAGAGTAGTGTTAATTCCATGAGCGGCGTGAAGAGGCCAATCATCGATAACTTCTGGATTGCTGTGACGATCCTCAACATTGCTTTCGAAATTAACACCATCGATGTAGAGATCAACTTTTGGTAAGTCCACATTGATTGTATAATGATGCCATTCATTGTCGCAAACTTGGGGAATCTTCCAACGCCATTCGGCGGGGCTGAAAATATTCAAATCGCCGTCGTTAAAGTTCTTACGTAGCAGTAGAATAAGTCGGCAATTCCTCACGAACAGAGCCATATGATGGCGATTCATTTTGTGATCATCGGCACTACAAATGATATGTTCTTTCGTATGTTTGTCATTCGAAGCGATACTGTGATGGCGGAACATCGTCATTATACTGAACTGATGAGCAGCAAAGTCTTGCGGCCTAATAACAGTCTTAGGAATTATAGCGCCGGAACTTCCATCAAAATGGAAAATCGATTCCGTTCCTTCGTCGTACACCAAATCCTTTGTCCATTCGGTGTTTTTCTGCAACAAATCAATCATCCCGCCCTCGGTTTGCTCTTCCTCGCTAAGCTTTTTCATACACTGGCTCGCATCCCGATCACAGCCAAATGAGATGTGTTTTGTTTTCAACGAAACCGACGACTGAATGACGATGTCCTCGCCCTTGCACTGCATATCGCACAGCTCCAGGTGTATCTTGGGAAACAGTGACACACTTTCCATCGAATTTGCAATATAATCAATCCGTTCGGCAACACCCATAACGTGTGCCTCGCAAACCCTCCGCACCCGTATATTCACCATGACGGGGGCCGACTGTTTCATTGCACAATCGTACGCCACCACCGACAGTATGTGATTATGGGAGGCTTTGTGTGACAACGGTTCCGTGTTCCGGATCGAACCTTCGTTATCGATCGTGAAAGGCTGGTCGCTGGTGAGAATCTCATATTTGCACACGTCCCCGAACAGTGGCGTGCAGTCTTTGTCCGTCGCTTCCACCCGAATGATTTCCTGATACAGACGGCCTTCGTCCACCTGGAGAGAGAGAGAGGAAAACGAAAATGTATGTTAGTGCTTTCTTATTCACGGGCTACAATCTGCTTTAAATGTTCTATTGAGTGCATTTGTTTGTTTGTTTTGTATCTAGTGCGAGGCGAATAGTCGTTAATGATAATATATTAGTTACGATAATATATTAGTGAGACACAATAATGCTGCAAATTAATTTCTTTTCTCTGTTCTATTTTGGTGATGTTAAATCAGTCAAGTATTTTTTTTAAATGGCAATCATTTGTTCATACTGAGGCGCGATAGTTTCATGGACTGGAATGCCTAATGTTTGAGTTATAAAATCATTTGTCGGTTCAGATACGAACACTATTCAAAGCGATAATAATAGGAGTACCGGTAAGTTTCTTCTTTTTTTTCAAAAATTAATGCTTTATTCTGCGAAAATGGTTACAAATTTAATATTCAAAGTGTTGCCCATCGCTAGTCACAACTTTTTCCCATCTTTCTGGCAATTCACGGATCCCTTTGCGGAAATAATCGGCCGGCGGTCCGGAACGTTCTTCGTCTTCCAAGACAAAATCACCACTTCTAAAACGTGCAAACCACATCTGATGACTTTCCGCAGCTTGTTTCTTCATATTGAAGTAATGAAGTAACACTCCCCGTGAAAACACTCTCATTGGTACGAAATTCGACATATTCGAAGTGGCAAAAAACTATGTTGTTTACGCTTTAACTTTTTGATATATACTGAAAAAGACGCGCAACGACAGTAGCTTTCCAACGAATGTCTGGAAATTTGATTCTCTGGAATAACAATCAAGTTACGCTTTCTATTGTAAAACCGAATAAACTTACCGGTACACCTAACAAAATACCTACAAAATTTTGGTCAAAGAATAAAATGTAGGAAATTGTTTAAATTTTCATAAAAAAAAATCCAAGTTTTTCTAAAAATTACACTGATTTTTTCTTAAATCTCTAAAAAAATTGCCAAAAGTAACAGTGCCATTCTTCCAATGTATGAGAGTCTTGTTGGTAGTTGTACGGACTATTTATATAGATTTCATTTCGAATTTTTTTAAACATATTTTTTTGAGAAAAACGAATTTTTGTTTTCAAAATATTATTAGTTATTATTTATTAGTTTTCATTTTTTTTATTTGCTTGCTATCTTTTAATGAAAGCTTGAGCAATTTCCTATATTTCATCGTCTGACCAAAAATGTGTAGCTCTTATAGTTAGTTTTTGAGTTAGATTTTTGCTGAAATGCTATGCTTTTTTAACTTTTATCGGAAAAATTACCTTAAAAACTTTCAGACCAACAAAATTTCAATCAGAGAATGAAATATATAACACATTTTAATTTTTCATGAAATGAACACAAAACAAAATTTGTAAAAATTACACTGAAAAAAAATGTTTTAAAAATTAAAATTCATTTTTCAAAAAAAAAATTTAATTCTTAACGAAAATTATATGAATAGTTCATACAACTACCAACATTTCATTTTTATATCACAGGAGGTCACCACCGGTTACTGCGAAACTTGGAAAAACGGTCATACACACATCCATTTCCGAAATCTTGGCGTCACCTCGGTTCTGGTATACCGACAATCATTTCGGTTTAATCTTTCTTGTTGGGCCCAACTTGCAGATAAATTGTTGAATGAAGGTTGATAACTTATTGTAGACATCTTTTACACGATCTAGCTTTTTTTTATTCTAAGACGAACGCCAACAAAATCACATGTCAATCATATATAATCTGAGTTTAGTAAGAAACAGTAGTACAAACAATCCGAAATATAAATTAATAGAGATTATAGTATAAACATTATATTCTCATGGTATTGTTTTTTTTTATTATTTTATATATGGTCGATGTTCAGTCAGATCCGACGCAGTAACATAATTATGATTCTAGTAAATCGATTTCAAAGTTTGAAGCTCTGTAGTTTAAGTAGCTTTCAATCATTCTCCCCAATTGTTTCCTACAGCTCATAGTTACTCTTTAACAAAATCGTGTAATGGTATTATAACAAAAAAAAAAACAGAATAAAGATCTGTGCCTAGAGGCGCGGACGGAAATTTGACGTAGGATTTTGAGGACAATTGCGTGGCCCTCTAAAAATCGTTTGTTACATGAACTGAACTGAACTTAAACGGGTTGTAAGAGTTGTAGTGGTAGCAAAATCTGGAACCTTTGATTAATGATATTTTCTATTTTCTATATAATATATAGTAAACTCATAAAGAAAAATATATAGATATTCCTACATCAATCGTCCCTAGAAATTACATAATTAATCGATCGTTAGACTTTTTTTTTCGTTTATTTAATTTAGCTGAATACGATAAGAAGCCATCATCATACAATGCATTTTTAAGCTTAAATTTAAAGTGCCTTTGGTGACTCGTAATAATTATATTGCCACGTGATGCTGATTGGACATCTTATAACCGTGATTGCTGCCTTGTGAAATTTGTGTTGCTTATTTATAGGGAGGGGAAAGCGGAATTGACAAATGTATTTTGGAAAGTGTATCTGGGCAAATAAAACCATTAGTACTTCTTGGCAAGATATCGCGAACCGGTATACCTTTTGAACCTCTCATTTGGCCACCAGTTTAGTCCTCTATTGCAAAACTATATAATATCCTACATGATTGAGACGTGTATTGGAAAATCCACGTAAAAAAATCTCGTTAATTCAAAAATCCGCGTAAAAAACCTGGGTGTAATCTCTATCAATTTCCTCTCCAGTAACGACATTTTTAAATTTTCACAAACATTCCGGTAGTGGTTATCACTAGGATTGGACGATCTTGGATCGATATTTAGATATTTATTATTATTATTCCGGATTCTTTGGATCAACCTAGTTATCCGAAAAATCGCAAAAATCGACCTTATCTTTCCGATCCTTCCGATCTTTTTAATCCTAGATTTTTTTCTGTAAATTTTTTTTCAGTAAACATTGGGTCCTTCTTAAGGTTGTCAAATAGTGGTCGTAAATTTAGGAGAAGCAGTTTTGTAAGTTTGGTCATTACAAGGTCATGGTCACAAGTTATATTTATGGTGACATTGGGTCCAGCAGAAGCATTCTTTTCTAGAACTGGGACTACTACCAAGATTTCGAGTGAACCCCAGACTAATTGCACGGTTGGATTCTATGGGATTATTGTCTGCGAAGTTCCGAATATCCGAATATCAGTTGTTGAATACCTAATAATAATTTACAATTAATTTATTTCGCTAAATAATTGCATGATGGTACAAGATGAATGGCCTGGAAAATACAATTTTTGCGGGATTTAATTTTTTTGTGACTTTCGCTGATGTTTTATCAGGGTTGATGGCAATAGCGTGATTGTCATTTTGTAATCCGAGCAAATGTGATTTGAAGAATTTCGATAACTCATTGTGCTCATTCAAAAAGGCTTCCAGCTCGTCGGAGATGCTCCCTGCTTTAGATGAATTGATGTTACTTGTGTATTTGTAGATGGATGTTCAATGAAGCGGGCGTTACGCCGTCATTGAACAATTTAAATAAATTCGTTCTGTTGAAAAAACGAACAACGGTTAAATTATTAGAATATTTTTGACACAAAAATAATAAAATCGCAATTAAAAATAGGGAATTGGGGTCAAAATTTAAGGTTATATGTATGGTATGAAGTCAAATTTTTGAAAAAAAATATCCAGATCTTTTTTCTGCATAGAGCCACCCTATTCGGTATTAAATGTATGGTTATCGGTATCCTACCGGTATCATATATAGTTTACAACCTATTCTCATACCTACCAAGTATTTTGAGTATAATTTCATCAAAATCTGTCGAGCCGTTTTGGAGGAGTTCGGTAACAAACACCGTGACACGAGATATTTATATATATATATATATATATATATATATATATATATATATATATATATATATATATATATATATATATATATATATATATATATATATATATATACATATACAAATGGAACCAAATTCAAATGAAACTCGAGAATTAATCAAGCAAACGAACCAAAATTCGGCGTGTGGACGTTTTAGGGTGCAATGAATATTTCTATGTTGGATAGACACTCCACCCCCCTTTCTAAGATGAGACTGCCATACAAATAAAACACAAATTTCTGCATAACCCGAGAATTAATCAAACAAATGAAACCAAATTTAGCATGTTTTGTTTCTATGGTGGTTAGACACTCCACCCCCTCTTTAAGGGGGGACTGTCTTACAAGTGAAACTCAAATTTCTGCATAACTCGAGAATTAATCAAGCAAATGAAACCATGTTTGGCATGTGGAGGTTTTAAGAGACAAGAAACGTTTCTCAAGTGGTTTGATACTCCTCCCCCTCTCTACAGAGAGGAGGGGTGTGCTGAAGAACTCGAGCACTTATCAAGTAAATGGAACGAAACTTGGCATATAGAGGTTCTAGGGATCGATAAACGTGTCTATGGTGATTCGACACTCTTCCCTTCTCTCTAAGGGTAGGCTGCCATACAAATGAAACACAAATTTCAGCATAACTCGAGAACTTATAAAGCAAATGGAGCCAAATTTGTGATGTGAGGGTTTTTGGGTACGAAAAATGTTTCTATGATGGTATTACACCCCTCCCTTCTCTGGAATGGAGAGGGAGTTCCATAAAAATAATACACATATTCGAACCAAACATGACAATTGGAAATTTTCGGAAAACTCTGAAGGAAAATGGGAAAAATTTAATTTACATGTGTTCTACAATTATGTATTGACAAGCGTTGTTAGTCCATTTGATGTTTGCAGTAACGAAATTGATCTTCGTTCGAAAGTGGAAATGGATTTTAATGTGATAAAACGCACTCCTATATCGTCTCCTATCTATATAAATGAAAATGGATCGCCGAATGTTTTGATCAGAGCAAAACTCGAGAAAGGAATTGTCTGATTCAGTGTCTTCATTCTATCATGTTTTCTGTATCAAACATTTATTCCATGTAACGGAGAAACATGTTATTTGCAAGTGGACGAGAATTGTGTCCGTAAATAATCTGATACTATAATGTCGAGTGTTGGTAGAAGTACTGAAATTTTATAGTAAAAAATAATTTTAAAGGGTAGATTAGAAGATCAATCAATGAACAGCTCCGCGATTGGAGAAATAAATTTTGGGCGGGACGAAGTTTGCCGAGTCAGCTAGTAGTATATATAGTAACAATTTGGTAAGCAAACTGGATTTTATTTGCTTTTATTTCAAGAGTTATTGGACGACAACAGTTAGGTGTGCTCTTTTGCTCCGCATTACTTTAACTTGTTGCCAAATTTTGGTTTGTTTTCTTGTTCTTGATTGTCAGACCGTCTGTATCAATAGACAGAAGCAGCAGGATGGACAAAAGTGAATTCTACTTTTACTACTGAGAAGTGAATCCGATGTTTCTTTCATTCCTACATTTCTAGCATTGCTGTGAGACGTTAAAAAATAAGAATAGGGGTGAACGAAATTGTGTGATGACGAATGGTAGTCTTTGTCATTTTGGTCGAATTCCGGCGTCTCTCATCTTCATTTTTTGTGACACCCAGATCCCAGAATCACAATGATTTTGAGTGGTGAAACCATGATGTGAGTGACCCTTAGTTGAGAATAAAAAAGATAAATGAAGTTTCACGCCAAAGAATCATTTGTATCAATTGAGCGTGATAATTAAAATTCACATATTTACCCTTTAAATCAGCGTGGTAATCATTAGCTACAGACGCTGTACTTTTCAGTCAAGAAAGACAAATCGAACTCGACCAAGAAAAAAAAGGCATTATAGAATATTTAATTAGTAATAAGTAAAAAACTGTGTCGAGAGCAAAGTCGAAGTGATTCGAGATCGAATGATGGCTATCAATTAATGATCCAAATTGTCGATGAATAATTGATTATATCTGGAGTATTATTTCAATCCAGTTCCCACAAATATGTTCAGTTGATTAGAGGTGAAAAAATTAATTTCTCTATCACCAAGTTCAATGAAACTCCCCCGCCGGGTTGGAGAAAAAGAACAGAAAACAATGGAAGAGGGCGTAAACTGAATGGATAAACCAAAGCTTCTAGTGGTAAAGGGTGTGTCACATCAAATCGCATCACGGAAAAAACGCTGTAGAAATTTAATTTTTAGGAATTATATCTTCAGCTTTCACTTATAATCAGATAAGAGTGTATAGATCACGTTCGCCATGCTTCACTGTCAATTTTTCGTAAATTTGGAAAAATGTCGTCGAACGAAAAAGAGCGTCGTGAATTAATCCCGTACACTCATTTCGAGAATCCGGAGTTGTCACATCGGGACATCGGTAAGATGCTGGGAAGCGTCCAATCCACGGTCAGCAGAGTACTAAAACGATACTTCGAGAACCTAACCATCGACCGGAAGGTGAAGAACGGCAAAAATGGATGCTCCGTCAGTGAAAAAGATCACAAACGCGTAGTTAAGCAGTTTAGACGTGATCCGAGAAGTTCGGTCTGGGATGTCGCCAATAAGCTGAATTTGTCAAATTCATTCGTCCAGCGGACCAAGCAGCGGGAGGGCCTGCGTACATACAAGGTTCAGAAGGCTCCTAACCGCGACGAAAGGCAAAACATGGTGGGGAAGACGCGAGCCCGGAAGCTGTACACCGAAATGCTGACGAAGCCGCATTGCCTGGACGACGAAACCTACGTCAAAGCGGACTTTCGTCAGCTGCCGGGCCTGTTGTTCTTCTCCGCAGAGGACAAATTCAGCGTTCCGGAGGAGATTCGCAAGCAGAAACTATCCAAGTTTGCCAAAAAGTACATGGTGTGGCAAGCGATCTGCTCTTGCGGAAAGCGGAGCGCCCCCTTCGTAATGACCGGCACGGTAAACGGGCAGGTTTACCTTAAGGAGTTCCTACAGAAGCGCTTACTACCACTATTGAAGCAGCACGAAGGCCCGACCATCTTCTGGCCGGATCTCGCTTCGTGCCACTATTCAAAGGACGTGTTGGAGTGGTACGAAGCCAACGGGGTCACCTTCGTGCCATAGGAAATGAACCCGCCCAACGCGCCGGAGCTTCGCCCAATAGAGAAATATTGGGCGATTATGAAGCAGGCCCTCCGGAAGAACCCAAAAGTTGTCAAATCGGAGGCGGACTTCAAGAGAAAATGGATTTCTGTTCAAAAAAAACTACAACCTGACGTTGTACAGAACCTTATGGACGGGGTAAAGAGGAAGGTGCGAGCATACGGGCTTGGGCTCGAAGTATGAATAAAAATGCCAAAAGTTGTTTAATAGTTTTTATTTTACTGTCTAAAATTTTCAAAGGGATCGGTCTACTGGGCGAATTTCTACAGCGTTTTTTCCGTGATGCAATTTGATGTGACACACCCTTTAATAACCTCTAGTCACGTTCACCGTGGTGATTTGTAGAAAAACACGCTTTATAAAGGTGTTTCATTTTCGGTAGGAGGCAAGTGCTTGGTTAGAGTGATTGAGCAAATCGAATATTGTGGATCTCTGGTTCACCGGTAATTTAAACGAGAGCACATTAAGTGTGAGAAATAAATGAAAAGATTACGAAACGAAACAACTTGACGTGTGATCGTGTTTCTGAGACAAATTGAGTATTTTTCTTAAATCAGTTGAAACTATATTGAGTAGTAATTTCTTTCGAACCAATTTTTTTTCTTCATTCAGAACAAGCTCTAACGCGTTTCATGATTCAAAAAACTTCAATCTGTAAACATGTACCTGTTCACTCTTCGGCGAACAACTTTTCATGCATTCGGAAAGCAAAAAAAAAGTCACCATACATTCGAATACATAGCTTCTTTCCACTTTGTGCTTACTTCCTCATCAAAAAGCTATTTTCACTGCATCCGTTTCCCCAATCCAAGTTGGTTTGTGTGATCCACAGGAAATACTCCGTCACAACTCTTCTGTTATACAGGCAATATATTTCAATTTACGGCACAGTGTCAGCGAAATGATCTCAAGCATCCGAGATGAAGAATGGTGATATACAGGAAAATATATTTGTATTGCCTTTGTCGATTCTGTGTGTTTTCCTTTCTACCCCAATATAATCGATAGTAGCAAAAATCAACCGCACCACCTTCACAGCGATGTGGATGATGTGGAGTGATTTTGTTGGAATTTCAGGAGGCACCTGATTATTTTTTTCAGAATTCAGCTTAGGTGAAAATTTCCTCACCCTTTTTTCGTTGGTAAAAGATAAAGCCAGGTCAAGTGGATTCGAAGGTTGCTATAAACATACAACTAACCAATGGAGATGATCCCGGCTGTTTGAACGGCGTGGAAGGAGAATATTTTTGGGCGAACCCGAGTTTTCTTCCTATTATTGTTGGAATGTGATAGCCCAAAACAAAAAAGGCCGAAGAGGTCAAAAGATAGCGAATGTTTTCAATTTTTTGTATAGCAGTTTTTTCTGTTAGAAAGTATTTGACAAGAATGAGACAAATTAAAATTGAAGTATATAATTAGTTCTTCGAAAAAGTTCGTACTAATTTTATCATTACAATTAATTTTCTCTCCAACTTTGAAATGAACGAAAGAATACGGATAAATGGTGTTAATAACCATGAGTTTACTACTTTAAAGATCCATCGCTCGTTTCCATCGCGCTCGTCATATATTACTGGGTATGGTTTCAAAACAGTTTCGCATCATGACATACGGCGGGATTTATTACGAAGAGTGAACTTCTCTACAAGGTCCACATCCCGGTCGTCAGTAACCGTTGCAGTCGCAAACCATGGTTTATTCACTCCCGTTTGAAATCTGTTTCTGCCATGAAACATGAAACAAAAACGTCATCGGTGGTATGTGTGTATGTGCCTGCAATTGTGCTTCGCATTTCGCGTTCCCTTTAGTTTTTACCGTGGAAACAAGTTTTTTTTTTCGCCACATAATGGGGTCTACTGCTTCAGTGAAATACGCAAAAGATAGAAAAATGAGAATTAGCATTGCAATGACACAGTTTCTTCCCTGCTGTGCGATTATATCTTCTTTCAAAAAGCTATGAATCATGAAAAACTAGTTTCAATTTCCATTGCACTGTGGGAACTGTTCTATGGTAGTGCTTAAATGATAACCCAGGATGATTAGTTGATTTGAAGCTTGAACATCGTGTTGTAGAGAATGTTGGAAAGTAATGAGACTTGTAGAGGGGAACATTTCGTATTTGTTCTAGTTTTCTGAACAACGTTATTCTGAAGATACGTATCTATCTTTTGAACAATTTGAATTTTGAACAATAGTATTGAAAGGTAACATGCTCTACATCGTCAACCATCGACAGGATTACATGCAAAAAAATATTCAACGATTTATCGTCTGACAAACGCGCTAAAGTTTTCTGTTTGTGTCTTATTCGGTGTAGGCCTTAACCCTGCTTGGTGCAGTTTTGTCATCATTGCGATTGAGGACTTCTTTTGGTGTCAGCTGTATTTTGTACGAAAAAATGGAGACTTCGAGTTGAAGGTCTTGCTTTTTGTGTTTAGTTCGGAGAAATCTACGGATGAAGCGCACCGAATGATTGTAGGCATATAAGGTAAACCGCTATTAGTGTAAGAACATGTTTCCACGTTCTAGAAGCGGAGATTTTAGAATCGAAGAAAAGACGCATCCCGGATAGATGGAACCTTTTGAAGAATCAGAATCGAAGGCTTTTCGTGATGATGATTCGAGTTAAGGGCAACAGAATTATTTGGCGTAAAACGGCAAACCATTTCGTATCGTTTACGTGATTTGGGAATGATGCAGAAGCATCGGAACTGAGTTCCATGCGAATTGAAGACGTGAAACGTCGAAAGGTGTTTTTATTGTGCGCAATACTGATCCAACGTCGAAAACGGGAGCGGTTCTTGCATCGGACTGTTACTGGGAATGAAGGATCCATAACGATAATCCAAAGCTTTTGCTTTGGACACAGCGTCCATAAACCAACATCGCCAGATAAACCACATATCCATGGTTTAGGGCTCATGGGTGTATTTGATGTGATCATCTCGGCGTTATGTATTATGAATAGTTGGAACAATCATGGATGCTCAATGTCGAGCACTGAAAAAATGACAGCGATAAGACGATTTTTATACAAATCTCGCTTTTCGACGATAATTTGTTTCGGTTAATGACACTTCACTTCGATTCTTACGGAGATAAAAAATTCGGTAAGATTCGGGGATAGCTTTGAGAAACCAGAAGTTTTTCAGAGAAACCCGTATGCTGCCAGATAAGGTGGCGACTCAACGGGAACGATTCTTTTACTCCCCCTTGGAGGATTTTCGAGGATGAAAAAATCAAAACTTTGAGTGCTTTGAGGCACCCCTAAATCACGTGCGATTGAGCTGAAACTTTGCACAGATCATTTTTTTGGACCAATAAACAAAATGTACATGGTTGGTTCGTTAAATTCCATAATTATTTTTTTTCCATACCTTCATTGCCTCTCAGGCTAAGTCCCAAAAGGTCGATTTTCGACCAAACATTTTTTTTCGAGATGACACCAAATCTCGACGTTTCATGCATTTTTAAGTCATTTGGATATAGGTTCAGGGTTATGCTCTCCTTTTTTTCTTAGAAAACACTTTGCAACTTCATTTTATAATGTGGTGTAATATTATCACACATTTATGCAACAGCACCAGTGGCTATGTGGATAGCGTAGTTGTGTAAAACAGTCTTGCATTCCAGCCGGCTTTGGTTCAATCCCCGCTTGACATCGTTTACTACTACAATAAATAATGACGAAAACAAAACTAATTTTTTGCAACAAAAGACCAACCAACTTGTTGCATACCAACCGGTCAAAGCTGGTTTCCTGAGAAAAGTAGAAGGGTCAGAGCCTAGAGGCACGAACGGAAACTTGACGTAGGACTTTGAGGACAATTGCTTTTGAATTGTGTTTTTATGAATGTTCAACAATCCGTAAGTTTAACTCATTGAAATAAAATGGTGGTCCGAAAAAAACCGTTTTTGTGTGAACTGAACTTGATACGGTTAGCTATAGTGTAGAAAGATTCCGGAACCATTATTTATTCATAATTTCTATTTTCAATTGGGTTCCAGATATCCAACATTAACATAGAAAACTCGACATTTTCTTATTTTCTTGTATCGATGATCACAAATGTACAAAAAAACCTTATCAATAAAACGGTCCCTACAGAAATATTAGTCGATCGGTCGCCTTTTTTGCTCCATTTATTCAATTTAGCTGAATACGATACGAAGCCATCATCTTACAGTGCATAGCTAGCTTTACAGCTATTCATGGTCTGGCATTAATACTGCTAGATTATAAAGTACTTTTTATAATTTGTATGAAGTTTATTTTCTGTTAATTACTGGGGAAAAAATAGCTTCTTCTTTACAAGTCGCAAATTGTGTGTAACAATATGTTTTTCACCCGACA
Organism: Toxorhynchites rutilus septentrionalis; assembly: GCF_029784135.1. Lineage (NCBI taxonomy): Eukaryota > Metazoa > Arthropoda > Insecta > Diptera > Culicidae > Toxorhynchites > Toxorhynchites rutilus. The sequence continues at coordinate 195,658,288 of NC_073745.1, read as the reverse complement.
ATGCTGTATGTAATAATTTTCCTCGCGCGATTTTTCATATTTCCTGTTGGGATTCAACGTAGTTGTTCCGTCTGCCTTGGACACAACGGGTGCGTGGAAGGAACCCTCGTGTTCCTCACGCCTTAATCGACGGGTGGGAGCCCCAATGGCTCCGCTCTATGCATTGAAAACTTTATTACTCTTTCGGAAATGCTTGGGAAACTCTTCTAAAACCTTTATGGATTTTGGGTTTGAGTAGTGCGAGATGGAAACATAGGTTTATGCTATATTTAGCTTTCATTCTATTTATTCTCACTGAATTGTTTAAATACATTCACTCACTTCATCTCCGTAACGACATTTTTCAATTTTCACAATTAATTTGAAGCAACAAAAAAGTATTTTTTGGATTTGTTTTCTCACTAGAAGATTATTTGTTCATCCAATATATGAATTCTCTCAGCTTCCTCCTCAACTGCTTCCTACAGGAAGTATTTAAATATTACACAAGAGTTGAAAAAATGCATTAAATTGAACATTTACAGCTTTGCTGAGAATCAAATTTAATTGCAATGATGATTCTATGATTCAATGATTCTAATTTCCAAATCGAAATTGAGCCTACATAAACGATATAGACCACGCGTTAGATGCGTTTTGCTTGTGAATGATAATATCCTTATCTTTTTAGCTTTTTCCAAGCGTTTCCGTTCCGACCAACGCAATCCGCTTTCCATATGTATTCAGTTCAGCTGCATATCATTCGTTCCCAAACAATAATTTATTATTTTTTACCTATTTTATTATCTTCACTGTTTGGGTTATGATAAAAAAAAAAGCTGAATAAATATATCGCAATAACTATTTTGCGTAAAATGCAATTGAAATCTCTTAATTTTTCGTTACATTTTTTGTAGAGTGACCTCCCTATATCCAAATCGAAGGCGTAGTCCTACGTCAAAAGGATTGCAGTATAGGCGGAAATAATTTGGGGCAACTCCAGCAAAGCGACAATCAACAAGTTTCCATGTCACCTTATTTTGTGAGTTACTAGCTGACCCGACAAACGTTGTTCTGCCATAGAAATTATTTCTAGTGAATATGTTGGATGATAAATAAAAAATCACTAATGCATTGTAAGTGTGTTTAAATGTTACAACGATCTATCACATACGTGAAACGTTCGTGACTATTGTGTTCATACTTGTGTTTAACATATCGAGGACTAGAGCGCCAAGTCGATAACCACCGACAAATATGAAAAAAAATAACACAAATCATTCCTTGTATTCCAATCCCGATGTATTTCATTAACGAATCTGACATGTTTGTTCTTTTGAAAGCTGAATGCTAAGTGAAAAAAGGAATATATTTTTGTCGTAAAGTTAAAATTAATTAAACAAAGGAAACCGATAGAAATTTCGTTGTTGCAAATGTGTTGTTCTTCATCGAATCACAGAACTTAACATTAATATAAGCATTGAATGTTTTGCTCAGCTGAGGCGAAAATGGCACCGCCGAACGATTTTCCATATCAATGTCTGCGTTGTTAATTGTTATGAATGATTGCCCTTCATTATCAGTATTTCTTCGTTGATATATTGGTTATCCACTTAGGCATGCGGTCGTGCCGTTGGTGAAATCTTTGAGAAAATGCAGTGTACATTTTCCATCTGTCATGCAAGACTATAAAAGTTTTAGATCACCTTACGGCCATGAACCATGTATGTGGTAACAATAACGAACAGTAAAACATATTCCATCATAAGCAAAATTGAAATTGAAAGCTAATTGAAATTGTTTAAATTTGAATGAAAATGTTTATTCGATGTAGTTTGAATACTTATATAGAAGACATAGTCCTGACCCTAACTTAATTATTTTTCTATAAATCTTCTTGCATTTCATATTATCCAGAACATAAAACAATTATCAGAGACAATTTTCGTTCACGATATTGCCCTATCTGCAGAGTATGTATTATTCTGTTACACAGAACACACAATAGAGCCATATTTCATTTAAATTTTGTGTTTTAAAGCGTGTTTATTTCACACGAAAATTCATAACAATTCTCGCTTCATAGAAATGTAACTCAATGACGTTTATACCGCATTGCGTTTCAAGGTCGGATGACATTTGCACATCCCGCCGAAGTCGTGACTAGATGACTAAATGCGATATTGCAATCGATTCGGATAATTTTTAATCGATCGGATTTCAGAATACGGGTAAGTTGTTGATCAATAGACGCAGCTGGAATGTTTGAGGATATTACACTATCGATTTCGTTAGGGCGTATTTTGTCGACTATCCAAATAAAAAAATGTGCATATGAGGTAATCATCGCTTTTGCTATCCAGCGATCCAGCAAAGTGTGGAACCGAATACATGTCACGTTGTAATGAAACAAATTTTACATTTCGTTCATTTTTTGTTTGACCATTGTAGAAGAAGTTGGAGAGCGTCGTTCGAACGGTGGGTGTCAACGGTGAACTTCAGATTATTGTTTCTTGTTCGAATCACAATTTCTCGCGTCGCTGTGCAGTCACCTAACATGACTCCAGCAATGTCTTCAACAACATACGCATTGAATGTATACACGTGATCCCCAGTCGGTGTTTTATTACGATTGATGACAATAACGTGATTGTCACCTTGCAAACCGAGCACATACATGAAGAATTTCAATAATTTATTATGTTTACTCAAAAAGTTTTCCAGCTCGCAATGCATGGCTTTAGCCGAATTGAGATTATTGGCGCATGTGTGGATAAAAACTTGATGAAGCGAATTTAGCGCCATCTGTCATTTAACAACGTACATAAAATGAACCTTTGAGGTTATATGTAGTTTTATGCCAAATTTAAGGAAAAAAATTGAAATAAAAATTGTTTAGAATGTTTTTTCTGCACCCTAATCGGTATATTATATAGTTTACGTCCTATTCCCATGCCTACCAAGTTTTTAGTGCATAATTTCATGAAAATCGGTCGAGCCGTTTCGGAGGAGTTCGACCGCGAACATCGTGACACGAGATTTTTATTTATGACGAATTTCATGCCAACTCGTTTTAGGAGTTCAGATAGTAGTGAAACGTTGTGGGTGTAAAGACATGGTTCATTTAAGCAACTTTGCACACTTCGAATATTCGAAAAACAATTAGACCACTTTTTGGAAAAAGCCATTTTTTTTTAAATTTTTAAAAAAAATTTATAACCTAAAAACTTAGTTTCTCCCTAATCAGTGAGTAGCAGTAGCAGTGATACAATACAAACTTTTTTCGTGAAAAGTTATATAAATTAACATATTAAATATTACGCGGTTGATACGTGCCGCGTGAAAAAAACCGCGTAAATTCCAAAATCCGCAAAAAAAATCCACGTAAATTCAGATATCAGCGTAAATTCCGAAATTTGCGTAAAAATAAACCGCGTAAAAAAGCCGCGCAAAATTCGCGTAAAAGGCGACTTCAGTGTAGTGGTTCTCAGATTTTCATGAAAACTGCTAGTTCTTTTCTTTTACGCAAAATATTAGACACGTATTTTTTTTCGTTAGGGTGATCATTTCTATTTTAAGAATGGTCTGAAAAGTCATTTTTTCATATTTTTTTTCACAAAATTATAACTTTTTAACTACTGAACCGATTTGGATGATCGATATATCAAATCAAATCCAATTAGCTGATCTTTAAAAACACCACAGTTGCAGAAAATTCGAAACAAAAAATATAGCGTCCTTGGTCCCGAAACCATGTAAATCATAGAAAACAAACAAAATACAATTTCTTTCTTGAGCGTAATATTTTTTTAAAAAAGACTATCTAATTTGTTTCAATTTCATACATCAATGATCTGAGTCGGTCCAGTAGAACAAAAGTTATGATTTTTTTCGTGGAGGAAAAAGGGAAAAAATGATTTTTCGGACCAAAAACCATAACTCGAAAACGATTAAAATGCCTATCTGATTTTTGGATATGCTATGTAAAATTCTCAGCTTTCAAGAAAAAAAATAGTATAATATAGCGCCTTTGGTCCCGAGACCATGGAAACTATAACAAACTAATACAATCAATAATAACGAAAACAAAATTCAAGTTTCTATATTCCTCAAGCAACTATAGTATTTTTTCGAAAAATATTAGCTAATTGGATTTAATTTGACATGTCGATCATGTGAACCAGTACAGTAGTTCAAAAGTTATATTTTGTTTTAAAAAAGTAATTTTTGAAAAAAACAAGATTTTTCTGACCACCCTAACGAAAAAATAAAAAAAAATACGGGTCTAATATTTGGCGATAAGGAACAAAAATACCAGTTTCCACGAAAATCTGAGAATCACTATATCGGTTTTGCATGGGATGGTTGTATAAAAAAAAATCATTAACAAACATTTTAAAATAATTGAAAAAACATTATTTTCAAAATTAAAATTCATTTTTCTCAAAAACATTTTTTTTAATTTCTCAAAAATACATATATGAATAGCCCTTAAAATTTCCAACAAGTCGTCCAATACACCAAGAAGGGCACTTTTACAGGGAAAAAGTCTTTCTTACAACAATTTTTTTATATTTTCTTTGAAAAAAGTACAACTAATCCTAATTTTGTTTAATGTCAAGATAGCGATATAGTGTATTCGACAAAGTTTTAGAGTTTTATAAAAATATGAACTTTTGTCGAAGACATCAACTTTCTTTGTTATAGTTTTTGGAATATAAGTCATTTTTGTATGAAGACTCCTGAAAAAAATAATGTTTCGCTCGTAACATTTTTGTGTGTAAATTCTCACGTTTGACATGTTCTTGACATGTTTACAAATACAGAAAAGCATAGCATTTAAAATGCGATATTTTATACAAAAAAATGTTTTGTTTGAACATAAATAGAATATTTTCAAAGAAAAACATGAAAAAGTTGTTGTTCTAAGAATTTCCATGTAAATGTGCCCAAGGTCCGATGTATGGAAAACTTGTTGGAAATTTTAAGGGCTATTTATATCTATTTCTTTCCGAATTTTGAAAGCACGTTTTCGAGAAAAAGGAATTTTAATTTTCAAAATATTTTTTTTAATCAAAATCAAATTATCAAAAAAATTTTTTGATAATTTTTAATGAAAACCAATATAATTTCCTACATTCCATTCTTTGACTAAAATTTTGTAGGTCTGATATTTTTTTGCAGGTTTTTTTTAATTTGGGGTTTTCCAACTTTTTTTTCGAAAAATCTTAATTTAAAAACTATAACATTTACAAAAAGATGGTCAGAGAATGAAATGTAGGAAATTACTTAGGTTTTCATTAAAAATTATCAATGAATTTTTGGAAAAAAATTTCATTGAAAACAAATATTTTGAAAATTTAAATTCATTTTTCTTGAAAACATATGCTTTCAGAATTCTGAAAAAATAGATATAAATAGCCCTTAGAATTTCCAACAAGTTTTCCATACATCGTACGATGGGCACATTTACATGGAAAAAGTTTTTCGAACAATAACTTTTTCATTTTTGGCATTTTCCAAAAAGTTGTCTAATTATTTCTCGAATATTTCAAGTATGCAAAGTTGCTTAAATGACCCATGTCTTTGCACCCACAACGTTTCACTGCTATCTGAGATGGTGCTGCCAACGGCCAGTCGAGTTGGCATGAAATTCGTCATATATAGAGATTTTAACTGATTTTTTGCATTTCAAATACAATTCAAAACACAATATTGCAGATCTAAATTGTTTTTCCTCTCTGAAAAATCCAAAAATAAATTACGCCTTTTTAAACTTCCTAAAGCCTGTCGTCATAAATCCTCAGTATTGTCCATAAATTTGCCATTGAAATTTTTGTTGGATGACTTAAAAAAATTCAAGTGGGTCGTTTTGTACGCATCGCATAACCAGACGAACAGCGGAAATTATTTCGTGCGGTTTCAAACCGTGACCAGGTGGATTGGATGTTTGCTTCTCGATGATTTACCAATGTTCAGGGTATGCTTCATTTGATCGGGTTACATTGATGCTTATCTCATTCGCTGTGTGTGGTTAATTTTTAGTACTGATGTAATCCGAAGTAGTAAATTTCGGTTCCATAGTACTGTTATCTAACGTGTAAAACTATCGTAATTATTGTTTTTTTCTAATGAATTACTTCTATAAAAATACATTTTTGTGTAATGAAGGCCAATGCAAAGCTCTCGTTTGCATTACATTATCCCTTGTTGAAGACAACATAGACAACGTATCAGAAAACTAATTATCTTCGACTAATTTCGTCATGAAAATGCTCGAGGTAAAATAATGAATTCATCGAAACAGGACTGGATGTGAGACGTTGCATCTATATACTAACCTCTGTGACGTACGATGGTTGCAGGAATGTAGGTGAATATTCATTTATGTCAATCACTGAGATGTGAACGTTTGCGCTGAAACGAGAGATAGAGAGAGGGGGGAAAATGGATAAGCTATAGTAATTGGATAATGGTTCACAAAATAGAATGTAGTTTTTTTTCCTTCTGTGTTTGATAAGATTTTCTCATTTGTAGGAGTGGAAATGGAATGGAAATCGTATTATCCGTTAAGTGCACACCTTTGCTTCAGTATCTTCCGAAATTCGATGCTTTTATGTTACTATGTTACTATTACTAATACTATGTATACATTTATGATTCAAAATATAGATCAACGCTGGATGAATTGACCGAACCATGTCTGAAGAACACGACGATTGGGAAAGGCCTTCCCAAGTTAATATGACTATTCTCACATAGCTCAGCTGTACTAATCAAATAAAAAATATTTGGGAAACGGGGTGACGCACTATGGTAGAAACAAATTTACGTTGTTAGCGTGTTTAGTTATTGAAACATGAACATCAACAAGTTCGTAAAATTGGGAAAGTTGCGCGTATCGTAAACAAACCCTGAGAGATATTGGCTTCGAGGCAATGAACTATAATTTCTTAGTCAAAATTCGTGTTAGACTACTTCTGTGAAGCCAACGAGGAGGTTTTCTATTCAATACAGGAGTCCTCTTGAAACATAATTTTGATTTCAATTATTATCTGGTTCTTCAATGTGCTAGGCTCAGAGATTATCGGCTACCCCTCATCGCATGAGATAACAGCATCATAAAACACCTTTAACACCAAACCTTTGCTCGTAATCCATATTGTTAGCCCCGGTTTTAGTCTAAATTATTCTACGGCAAACAGAAGCCAACATGTGCACCCCATTTAAGGACCTCAGCCCGACATACACCCGCCGATGAATTGAATTTTAAGTCCAGTCCTAAATCCGTGCCATATCTTTGATCAACAGTTCGGTTCTGAACGGATGGAGCACAAAAAAAAGGAAAAATCATGAATTTGCACCCAAGGAAAGAAGCGCAGCCTCGTCGTCGTCGGCCTTTTAGTCAAACCACCATTCCATGCATCACCACCTCGCCTCCTCACCCATCGTCATCGTTGGTGGCGAAAAGTCACGCAGAGAGCAAAACCTCAAAGCAAATTTGAATATTTACCTTTTCGAGTGCGATCCATCACAAAACACCGCTGTGATGTCGAATTTGTAGTTTTTGCGCTTTTCGCAGTTCAGTGATTTTTTCGCTTTCAGTATGCCCAACTCGTTGACCAGCTCGATCTGCGGAAAATATAATGGAGAAAAAGGAAAAAAAAGATTTATCAGTAATATCGATGTTACGAATGTATAATATGAGATTATTTACTGTTGACATTGGTGCTCATGATTTTGCCATGAAAATATTAGTTTTTGACTTGTGAATGATTTGGATTCATGTTACAGCATTTTACTGAATTATGATATGATGAATTATGAATGATGAATTAATTGTTACAAACATTTTTCTTTTTATTCGACAAGATCAACCAATCACCTTGATTTGCTTGTTCGTATGGTAAATGTCTTTCGATGTCGTTGGTGAAATTGTGGTCATCGTATGTCGAAAGTCTTCAATTGATGAAAACGGTTTCTTCTCATTGACAAATGAAGTTGAAGGAACAAATCGCTACTGCCGTTTTACGCATAGTTCTCACATGTTACTTTTTGGCAAATTTCACTCTTCTTTATAAAACGATGTTTGCATAATCTTTCGGAAAAGCACAAAAAAACTTATTGTTTGTTTCCAGCCTATTAAAAACAACATTAGGTTCAATTGTCCCATGTTGACATTCTAGGCATAACTGTTCCACCATGAATTTTAAGACCGTAACCAAGCTTGATTGATTCATGTGAGGAGATCTTGTGACATTTCATTCAACAACAGTTAAGTGCTAATAAAAAAAACCGGTGTATTGCTAAACTGAAATGCTGGAAGCTTCTGGTAGACAAATATGGCAGAAAAATTTGACTGCGTTTTTCTCAGTTGCTAATTTTGGAACATGGGACAACTATGCGCAGAACGACAGACTAGGAGTATAAAGCAAGAGAATGTTTTGAATTTAATTTAATCTGTCATACAAATGAAACCCATATTTCTGCATTACTCGAGAATTAACGAAACAAAATTTGGCATGTGAAGGTTTTAGGGTGCAATAAATATTTTTACGGTGGTTAGATACTCCCCCCCTCTCTAAAGGGAGACTGCCATACAAATGAAAAACAAATTTCTGCATAACTCGAAAACTAATCAAGCAAATGGAGCCAAATTTGGCATGTGAAGATTTTAGGGGGCACGAAACGTTTCTATAGTGAATGGACACTCCTCCCCCTCTCTAAGGGGTGAAGAGATGAGAGGTGGCTGTCTTTATTCTGTCATATTTTCTGTATCAAGCATTTATTCCATGTAACGGAGAAACATGTTATTTGCAAATGCAAGAAAAATCTTGAACGAGAATTGTGTCTGAAAATAATCTGATATTATAATGATGAGTTTTGGTAGAAGTACTAGGAATTTTTTAGTAAAAGGTAAATTCAACGGGTTCGATTAGAAAATCAAACAATCAACAGTTCTGCGATTGGACTCATGAACTTGCGCTTAGTAAGAAAATGTGAATGTTTGAAAGTATTGGTAACGAAAAACAAATTTTGGGCGAGACGAAGTTGGCCGGGTCAGCTAGTTATCTATATAAATAAAAATGGAAGGTCAAAAGTGTTGCTACACGCAAAAACCGAGGAAGGAATGCTCGGATTTTAGCCGTCCTTATTTAGTTGCATTCGTCTCTTTTCGTAGATCAATAGAACGGAGTGGAAACTCGGAAAATTGTTGGAAAACTCTGAAGGAATGTCGGAAAATCGGAAAATTGAATTCCCATATGTTCGAAAGTCACATCATGAAGAGCGTCGTTAGTCTATTCGATGTTTGCGCTAACGAAATTGATCTTTGTTCGAAGGTGGAAATTAGTCAATTAGAAGAACAATCAATGACGAGTTTTGGAAACGGAACGGAATGTTCAAAAGAGTTCATATTTCGATTAATTTTGGGCGGGACGTAGTTCACCGGGTCAACTAGTATATAATAATTTATATTCTTGTCGTCAACCACATCCTCCATGGCTCTCCCGAATCGTGGAAACTAATCAAACATGTGTTGATAGAGGATGTTCAGCATATTTATTTCAGCTATTCATACTTTTCTTATTTTGAATTATCAATTGATCAATTCATAAATTTATCATATTATACACAACATCCATTATTGATTCTTTGTTCTTCATACGTTTTCTTTTGTTGCATTTTATTTAATATTAATATTAATATCGATTTTATTACGCCGTATTCCGACTGGCGTTGAACAAAGAGCCACCAAATATTGACAGTGTTATAATACATAAACCAATCATCAGAAACCAACAGATGATGTACTGGTACTGATCTGTATAAATGGATTCCAAGTTATTTTGGGACGATTTGTGCATATTGAATCTTTTAAAAATCTTCCCAATCTGAATGAAATATCATCACACATCAATATAAACCGAACTTGCTGTATTTGAAATATGGTTATGAATAAAACAGTTCATAATCATATTTATATTCGTAGTATGTTTGGATATACGATGTTTAATACCAATGTTTCACATGATGTTCTTCACAATTGATATCATTATTTAGTGCACGCATCAATTTTGACGCATCATCAAAATTGAATTTATGTAACATCCGTTTTTAAAAGTTATTTGAACAAGTACTAAAATTGAATAGTGCGTGGCGGAGATGTTTAGTTACCCAAAATAAAATATCAAGAATAAGTGTAAACTTTCCTGAAAACATGCATATAAAACTATTTTTTGGGTATCTATTCATTTATTTGGCCAGCATTTGAATGACGTCGCCCCGCTGTGCACTCGGTTCCCCAGACTTCAATTGGCAACATGCACGGAGAAAACTCATAGAAAGCTTCTTTCTATTCAGAGAATGTTTTCATTTCACAGTTATTGCAATACGAACTAAGTTTCTAGTTAGTTTCTGTGAAAAAGTATTCTACAAAGACATGTTTTAGGAGGAATTATTTTTTCCCGTGCATGAAAAGAAACGAAGAGCAATGAATACTGCAACAACGGGTAGTATGTTTTGTACATGATGTGTTTGAATTATAAACACCATGTTCGTTTATATTGTGATAAATATTGAACACTAGCGAAAAGCATGTTCGTGTTAAACAAAAACATGGAATTAGAACATCACGTGGACATGTGTAAGTGTCCTTCGGAAGACTGGTGATGACATTTCTTTTGAATTGCAAAGATTTGGTGTTTTGTTTAATCCTCCGACTATCTAAAGTCTATATAATAGCAAAAAAATCAATAAATAAATTCGTGATAACGAACGTACAATATCGACATCCACGGAGGTGCGAAGCAATTAATTCTATCGGATTAGTAAGCCCCTAAAGCAGCTTGTCAAAAATGAAATGAGAACTATTACTTGATGTTATTTGAATGTTTAAAATACGTAGTCGTGGCTCTTACTTAATTATATTCCATAAATTACTTAATCCAATCTAACGATTCAAATGGTTGAGATTCTAATTTTGTTTTTTAGTAGTACAGGTCGAACTCGATTATGTATAATTCGATTATATACAATTTTAGACTCGATTATATACAGTTCCAAAAAATTATAGTTTCTGTATTTCAAATATGGCTTATTGCAAGCAAAAATGTATCATTTTAATGTTAAGATGAAAGTTAATTGGTTATTATAAGGGCAATAGAGTAAAAATCGTGACAATCATATTTATTATGCATTTTTGAGGTATAATAATAATAACACATTAAAAATCAGTAGCTAGTTTTTCACTTCCAAAATTTGAAAAAAAAAGAAAAGTTCAATAGGTCTGCCATTGTTGAAACTCCAACATATGTGTAGAATGATTTTTTCATTAAATATGATCCTTTATAAGTCCCTGAAAAAATTAGGTTTATTTATATGAGAAAGGTATGTTTTGACTTAAAGGGGGTGAATGAAAAAAAAAGTTCTTCTTTTATATTCAATGAATTTTATTTTTACGCACTGCCAAATCGTGTAATTTCACGAATGAAGTATTGTCAGTGATCGTATAATTTGCTGGGAAGTAACTGACAAACTTTTTCAGAAATGGTTGTTCTCCAACATTGATGTTTTGAGCATAATTTAATTTGTATCTCACTAGCATAGAAAGTTGTATCATGACGATTTGTAACACGTCAAGTGTGACTTTTGAGAATAAAAAACTCGAAACATCATCGTACCATTCAAAGTTCTTAAAACCATTGTTTGAAAATTTACGAATTTTGCATCAACTCGTCTAGGAGGATGGTATTTCTGAAATGGCACTAATGGTTGGAAAATTCAAAATAAATCGAACTTAACCCATTAACGACCAAGCTGTAAAAATTATTTTTTTGACGAAAGCCATTGGTGTAATTTCGATTATTGACGCTAAAGGAACTCCAATGTTCAGGAATTATTTTTTTCCCATCTTCCATTTTCCGGGAAACGACTGTTCGAAAAATCGAACATTGGCATCAATTTTGAATTCCGGGAAGAATAAGAACAGGGGGTCTCTAAGAATAAACCCAAATTAATCCACCTAAGGTGAGATGTGGCATTTCTTATTTTATGTAATTTTAACATATTACTGACAGGCTTTTTCTTTCAAACGAAAGCATATGCTGTTATTTTTATTGTTAACTGTGGAGAAATGTCAATGCTTAAAAATTAGTCTCCCCAATCATTCATTTCCCGAAAAAATTGCACATTTTCCAAAACGTACCAGAGCACTGCGAAAAAACAATTGAGTTGGGAGATTATCATTCGGTCTGGTGGAAGAATATTCACACAAACAATCTCATTAGAATCCTCGTTACACGAACTGATCATTTCCTCCAGCTCCTCCACACAAGAAATTTTACGGGCCGCCATCACCTAAGGTTATTACGGACAAAAAATCATAGATTTTCAATAATATTTACAAAGTTAATCGATATTTGCAAACATTCACAATTGAAAATGCAAGAATAAATGAAAAACCTTCCGTCTTCTAAAGTAAACAAATCAAAATGCGCAGCGGTGGTTAGATGTGTTGGTGTTGATTCAGCGGAAAAAAAAGTTCGTTATGGCCAACGTTCGATTTTTCGAACACTCAATTTCTCTGGCTGTTATTTTCCTGTAGGAGACACAATCGAATGATTTTCGCTCTATATCACAATGTTTGTCCTTTTGTCAAAGCAATATTGTAGAAAAGTTCACATATTTTTGTATTTTATTGAGTTTTTTAATTGAAATTGAACACCTTCCAAACATATAGTTCCATATAGTTCCATATAGTTCCATATAGTTCCTTATCTTACATCAGCAATGAGAAATATTGCTGTCTGTTACCTGGAATTGAATAAAGATGATCATGGTTTGAATTATAAAGGTTTTAAATTTTCCTAGTTCATTCGTCTGTAGCCTTGAAAAAGGCCAATTAGGGAAACTAAATATTTCATAAAAACGTGCCCTATTTTCTAATTTGGCACCATTCCTGAAAGAAGGGGTCCTAAGTTTTAAAAAAATAGGTAATGCTTTCTTAGATTTTCGTTATTGTTACACATACAAATCGAGAATTATTCAAGCAAATGAAATCAAATAAGGCATATTGAGGTTTTAGGGTGCAATAAATGTTTCTATGGTGGTTAGACTCACCACCCCCTCTCAAAGGGGGGGGGGTGTTCTGCCATACAAACGAAACACAAATTTCCGCATTACTCGAGAATTATTCAAGCAAATGGAACCAAATTAGACATAATATTGAGGTTTTAGGGTACAATAAATGTTTCTATGGTAGCTAACCTCTCTAGCCCCCTCTCAAAGGGGAGAGGGGATGGCCTGTCATACCACAAACACAAATTTCTGCATAACTCGACAACTAATCAAGAAAATGCTAAATTTGGCATGCGAAGGTCTTAGGGGACACAAAACGTTTCTATGGTGAATAGACACTCCTTAAGGGGCTCCCATACAAATGAAACACAAATTTCTGCATAATTCGAGAACTAATCAAGCAAACGAAACCAAATTTAGCTTGTGGAGGTTTTAGGATGCAATAAATGTTTCTATGTGGTTCGACACTCCTCCCTCCTCTCTTAGGGTGGGCTGTCATACAAATGAAAAACAAATTTCTGTATAACTCGAAAACTAATCAAGCAAATGAAGCCAAATTAGGTGAAGATTTCAGGGGACACGAAACGTTTCTATGATGAATGGACACTCTTCCCCCTCTCTAAGGGAAGAAGAGGGGAGGGGTCTGTCTTTATTCGATCATATTTTCTGTATCAAACATTCATTTCATGTAACGGAGAAACATGTTATTTGCAAGTGGTTGAAAAATCTTGACCGAGAATTGAATGTAAATGTTTGTAGGTATTGATAACAAAAAACAAATTTTGGGCGAGACGAAGTTAGCCGGGTCAGCTAGTAATGGATATAATGGGTAAACGGCCCATGTTTATCGTACGTTATCAATATTAACAATAATTCTACAGGTTAAATGGTATGCGGTCGATGATTCCAATATTTAATCACAACTGCTATATATACATTTATCTCAAGTTCGGCTGTTTAATAGATTTACGAACATCTATTTTGAATATTTAACCCGAGTTCAATAAATCACAACGAAATTGTTGTTGACTAGAAAAATATTTTTTTTTATATTTCCAAAAGGGTATGGCTGGCTAAGGGAGTAAAAAGTCCCCCAAAAATAATTATAGGGTACTAAATAAAACATTTTGGCAGTAGTACCTTATATTCCACCTTTTCGTTTTTTACGCCATTCTCAAAAGCTTTGAGACAAAAATATGAAAAAATACTGAAAGTACATCTTACTAAGGTATATCGATAAATATCTTCAAACTATTTTTTCAACTAAAACTTGTTTGAAAATATTGATCGATACACCTAAGTAAGATGTACTTTCAGTATTTTTCCATATTTTTGTCTCAAAGCTTTTGAGAATGGCGTGAAAAATCGAAAAGGTGCATTTTTCACCATAGATCCTGTGGTGTACCATATAAGGACTCAAATGTATGGTACTACTGCCAAAATGTTTTATTTAGTACCCTATACAATATTTTCTATACAACTGGTGATTTGATTTGTGGGACTTTTGACTCCCTTATTCAGCCGGACTCTTTGGAAATATAAAAAAATATTTTTTTGTTTGCGCAAAAAAATATTTTCACATGTGAAAAAAAACACACATGTCTAAAAAAGCCGTAGAAACACATTTAATTTTCAAAATTTCAATGTTTTTTTAGTATTAAAATTTTTGATCAAATTTTTTTTGATATTTTTCTTGATACACCGTAGTAAGATGCACATTCAGTATTTTTTTCAAATTTTTATCTCGAAGCTCTTGAGGATGGCGTGAAATAAACGAAAAAGTACGTTTTTCACTACAGATCCTATGTTAAACCACATAGGGGTTCAAACAAACCGTCAAAATTTCTTATTTAATATCCTATACAATATTTGCCATACAGCTAGTGATTTGGTTTGGGGGCACTTTTTACTACCTTACCCGGCCAGGTCCTTTGTCAATTATCGGAAACTTCATATTCGCTGTATGGAATAAGAAATAATTTTCTATGCCAATTTCTTTTTTTTTTGTGTGAGCCAAATTCTAAAGCACACATGTATAATTATAACAATATGTTATTTGTATTGTTGAAAAAAAAACCTTAAACACGACCGATTAAATAGCTTGTATTTGATTCCTCAACATGGTTGCATTAATTTATTCACGAATCGTCGACGAAACTCTCAAAATAGATATAAAAATAATTATGTTGGCCTGACTTTGTCACCCACAACAGGCTGACAGTCTGACTCCGATGCGTTTAAATGGTTGTTTGTTTTCGCACGGTGCTCCGAAAATAAACGATGCGTGGAAAATAAGGACAACCCATTTTGAATTTCACCGATTCATATCCGAGAACCATACCATGGTGGTGGTGGTGCCGATTGGTGATAGAAAATTACACCAGCAGCCGTTCGGTTCATTTCCACCGACTGAGAACGGATCTGCTGCGATGGAAGAATATCACTTTATTTTAATTGCTTCCATTCAACAGCACGAACCACCTGGCGTGACAAAATCAAATCGCTGTCAGGCTGTTACTGCGCTGAAGTTGCGGAGCTGGAGAAAAGCCATCGATGCTGAGTTTCAATATTCTTGATCTTCCATTCCTCCGCGCTTTATGCGCGATGAAAATGATGGTTGTTTTTACACTGGATAAAAATTAACTTAATGGGAGTCATTCTAGCAAGTTGTGTTACAAAGCGTAAAAGGATATTTGAAAATAGTAGTGGTACCATCTATGTTCTCTTCTTGTTGTATGTGCTAATATCGTTACGAAAGTAACCAAGCCTTCTCAAGGACGGTATCTACGGGCAAACTGGGAAGTTGACCGGTATAACATCGAGCCGACGATAAATTCGTGGTTCAATTCACGAATTTTCAAATATTCCACAGTTTTTAATGCCAGGCGGCAGAGGATATTCTATTGCATAAACTTAAATTACCACGCTAATGTTAATGAAAGCAAACATAACAACCATTCTCATAAATAATTACCGAAGGATCTCGTTTGTAAAGCATTATTTTTGGAACGGGCTTATAGTAAACATTCGAGACGCCACATATTAGCATGCTGCAAAGCGCGCGCGCACATTTCAAAATGTGTTGCAGGGATTGGCCATGCAAAGTTCATTCAAAACAGTGTAATTTACGCCTCGATAATAATGCCATATAATGTTCGTGTTGCTTCCGGCGGCTATGGCAAGTGTATGGAACTGTAAGGAAGTGTGATAAGCATACAAAATGCAATCTTCATCGGCACCAACTATCGCTCCGTGGAGTATGTGATGAGCTATTCCGGTTACAAACTAAGGCAATATACCTTTCCTGCTGAGTTCGAGAGTTTGTTGTGATACACACTGTGTAAATGCACCAATATCATGAGTCATGGATCGCTCCAATCATCGGACATGAGCTAAATAATTCTCAAGCAGTTGCCTTTCGATTGCCTATCTGATGAATTCGAACTACAGAACAAGAGCATCCTCGTCACGCGCGCATTGGTTCAATTTATTCATAAGCTTCGCCATCGGGTGCCTTCAGAATTTAGAAGCAAATAAAGCGAAATTTGCTAAACGTTTGCAGACTAGCTAAAATAGTCGGGCCATAAATTTGAATCTGGCAGTGGTGGACAACGTCAAACAGATCGTGGAAGGGAAGTGCCAACAAAAAACCGATGACGTATGGTTATTTTATGCATTCGAACTGGTGACTTTATCGTGGAAATATTCACTTCTATTGGGAAGGAACGTTTTGTGGAATAATATTATATGGGGAAATCAGGTCGCATCATTATTGATACAACATTTGAATTTGAAAAAAAAGCAATTCAAAATTATTGGAAACAAAAAAGCAAAGTTAGCCGGGTTTGTCAGTAGTAAAAAAAAATGGTTGAAAATTATTCTTTTCATGAATCCTAATGGTTGTATATGTGATGAATCTCTTTTGGAGGGAAAAAAATCTGCTCATTAAGAGTTTTTATCTTAACCAGAGGCTTGGGAACTACTTCCAAGGCGAAGGCAGCGTGTAAACCATTTTCACAATGCATTTGCATGAAATCCACTTACGGTTTAGTACTCGAGGCTTATTATCACGCCTGATGTACATTGCCGTGCTGATGCTGGTGCTGGTGGGTGGGTGAGTGATGCCCGATGATGCCCTGTTATTCGTGAAGCATGTTGGCACATGTGCTCCGGGAATGCACTTCAGCCACTTTTCTAATGGCCACCCGCATTTCAAGCGCTGTGGTTTGCTGCTAGAGAGAAGCGGTGTCTTTAAATAGAGGAAACAGCAAGACAGAAGGCTATTTTTCCGTAGGACCACGGTTACCCGCCTTTTACTTTGGCGCCACTGTTTACTAAAACGTGACGAAAGTTCAGGATAGAAGGACATGATATGCTTCCGGTACTTCTTAATGAAAATCATATAAGAAGTTTAGCTACATGCAATTTTAAACAATTTTATTAAAGAGTCTGTTTGAGACTGATTCATATATTTCACGGAAAAGTTAAAACAAATTATTTAAGTTGGATGTCAGCCTAGATAAATGACGTTGGCGACAGATGTGACTGATAGCTATACAGTCATACCTCGACATAAGACAACCCCGATATAAAGTAACCTTGATATAACGTAACTCGATATAACTTAATTTCTACTTCGATATAACGTAACTTTTTAAGATGTCTTAGAATTGAAAATAAACAATACAGAAATAGTTTTTGGAGCATAAATTATATCGAATAAATGTTTCTAGTAAGTTTTCAAAGAAATAAGTGCCGCAAAATGGGGTGGAATTGGTCATTTTCTCAATGTTTTGTGAATATATCGTATCTAAACCCAATAATATCATGTTTCAGAACAAATGTTTCACGTCCAGTTTTCATTTTTTATATCAATCTGGATAACGGAGTTATTCAATAACGTTGAATTTATTTAGTTCTGGAAACTTCCGACGCATATCGATACATGGTTGAATTTGTACTGAATGGACATAACGTAAATGTAAACAATGACGCCGATCGGTACATTTAGCTGATTGAAACATTTCAGGGAATTTGTTTATCGATTCATGTTACATTCGCCTAAATTTATTTCATTATTTTTTAATAGAAAGGAACTTGCGGAAAAGCAATGTACGGACTGTTTTGTATTACAGTTCACAATAATTTCCCTTATGAAATACGCATGCCTTCAACCTTATATTTAGGACGATTTTTCCACTTGGTATTATTATGGCATTTTTTTAACTTTTAGCATAACTTTGAACATGTTTCAAGAACAAAATTCAGTAGAATTTCCATCTGGAGATAAAGTGAGCCAAACATAGAAACTATAAAATGAACATTGATACTAGAGATGAAACGGATATCCGGCCTTTCCGGCCAATATTTGCCATTCGGTCGAATATCGAGTATTGTAGAAAATCAACGATTTCTCATTAACACAACATAAATCATAACAAAATAGCTCATTAGCTAGCTAACAAAGCATAGCAAGATCATTGATCCATAATCAAAAATAAGGTTTGATCACTGAAATGTCAGATTTTTTAAAAAATCAAATTAATCCTTACTCATTACATTCATTTATGAACTGTACTCAAAATTACCCAGTGGTAAATTATGATTAATAAATAATAAATTTTCAGAAGTTAATGATGACAAACGATTACGCTTTGCTTCGTACACCAGGCCAACTTCAGAGAACAACCTTCGCTGTAATACTACTGCAAGGAACTGAAAGATAAACCCTAACAATCCTTGCCTTGATTGACTGCTTAAATTTTAATGACTAATGATAATAAAATGTAAGCAACGCGATTGCGATTGGTTCTAAATGTTTTCACATTTCGTCGATTTCGTTAGCAACGGGATTTTTTTCCAGAACGCGACGCTAACTATTACTTTCATTTGCCACTTCGTTGAAACAGTCCCAAAAGGCGTGTAGTGAGATTCGTGTATAAGGCTTGCTTCAGTTTCGTCTTTTTCGTTTCATTTACAGGTATTGAAGAAGACGATGAACTGTTACTCTCAGAAGATTTGTCGCAAGATATTTTATATACTCCAAATATTAGGCTGTCAAAAAAGTCCTGTGGTATTTCCGCGAGGTGTCGTTGTAAGCGCGTAGTTCTAGTTGTATTCATTGTATCGAGTCATACTATAGCTTGTTGGAAAGGTATTTTTGCGCTATAATATAGTCCTTGACAGTGTTTTGTTTGGTTAAGTCGTTCGTGAGTTATAGTGTCGCAAATATGGAGCAAAATAAAGAGAAAATCCGACATATTTTACAGTACTACTATGACAAAGGCAAAAATGCATCTCAAGCTGCCAATAAAATTTGTGCAGTTTATGAACCCGACACAGTTTCCATTTCCACCGCACAACTATGGTTTCAACGTTTTCGTTCTGGTGTAGAGGTCGTCGAAGATGCGCCACGCTCCGGAAGGCCTGTCGTCGAAAATTGCGACAAAATCGCTGATTCAGCCGACAAAGACCGGCATAGTAGCAGCCGTAGCATCGGCCAAGAGCTGGGGATAAGTCATCAAACCGTTATTAACCATTTGAAGAAGCTTGGATTCACAAAGAAGCTCGATGTATGGGTGCCACACACGTTGACGCAAAAAAAAACATCTTTGACCGTATCGACGCATGTGAATCGCTGCTGAATCGCAACAAAATCGACCCGTTTTTGAAGCGGATGGTGACTGGCGATGAAAAGTGGGTCACTTACGACAACGTGAAGCGCAAACGGTCGTGGTCGAAGCCCGCTGAAGCGGCTCAGACGGTGGCCAAGCCCTCATTAAGGGCCAGGAAGGTTCTGCTGTGTGTTTGGTGGGATTGTCAAGGAATAATCTATTATGAGCTGCTTCCCTATGGCCAAACGCTCAATTCGGACCTGTACTGCCAACAACTGGACCGCTTGAAGGTAGCACTCATGAAGAAGAGGCCATCTTTGATAAACAGAGGCCGCATTGTCTTCCATCAGGACAACGCCAGGCCACACACTTCTTTGGTGACGCGCCAGAAGCTCCGGGAGCTCGGATGGGAGGTTCTTTTGCATCTGCCGTATAGTCCGGACCTTGCACCAAGTGACTACCACCTGTTTTTATCCATTGCGAACGAGCTAGGTAGTCAGAAGTTAGCCACAAAAGAGGCCTGTGAAAATTGGCTATCCGAGTTTTTTGCCAATAAGGAAGCGAGCTTCTATAACAGGGGTATTATGAAGTTGGCATCTCGTTGGGAACAAGTCATCGAACAAAACGACGCATATTTGACTTAAAACAGATGATTGTAACTAATTTTATGAACAAATGATAATTCAAAAAAATACCGCAG
This sequence comes from Toxorhynchites rutilus septentrionalis, assembly GCF_029784135.1. Lineage (NCBI taxonomy): Eukaryota > Metazoa > Arthropoda > Insecta > Diptera > Culicidae > Toxorhynchites > Toxorhynchites rutilus. Next base: position 195,637,918 of record NC_073745.1, on the reverse strand, counting down.
GACTTTTTTGACAGCCTAATACCTTGCCAGCAAGACTGTTTACCTTTCAAGAACTCCTAAAAAGTCTGACATGATTCTAAGAAGGTTGCAATTAAGTAATTCTTCTTAAATCTTCTCTTAAGTAATTGATTCCTGATCAGAGAAAAAAAACCTGTTGAAGATTCCTTGCAGAAAACTTAATACTCTATTAAATGATATCCATTTGAAACGGAACATTTATTCATAGTTCATTATTTTTATGTAAGATTGTCTTTATTTCTTCTAAAATGTAATCCTTTATTCGCTTCATGCACACATACAGTGTATCCGGCCAAACTACTATCAGTTTTATCACTAATTGATGCAAATTTCACTTCAATTTCTTCAGACCTCTTTCCTCATGTTTGTCCACAAAAATTATATTAAATGGGCATAAGAAAGGTTTATAAAAACTGCTAGGTGATAGAAAATTAGTTTTTGCGCCTTTTTGAGTAATCATGAACAGTTTTGCATCAATAAAAAGTTTTTTTTTTGCTTCGATATAACGTAACTCGATATAACGTAAAGAGAAAAAAAATAAAGTTGCCTTATATCGAGGTATAACTGTAATATAGAAAATTATTTGATGATGATGAGTATCAAACCAGGCTTTAGATTGCATCGGTATGTCTGATAATCTGAAAAATCTTCAACCTAATCGATGCTTTCAGTTGCCAGCAAATAACGTTGCATCACACAGATCGCAAGAATGACCGAATAAGTTTCTGAGAGTTCCTCAATTACCACGATCCAAATAAGGGTATTGGTGCATCGTAATACGATAGATCCACACGGAAGCAGAGAAACCATTGATGATTAACCGTAACTAAACGAAGGCGTGATTATTGATGAAAAACTCAAGATCAACATTCACATTCACAATGTCATCAAGAAAATTGTCAAAAAGTATGGAATCTTATGCCGACTGAAAAACGCCCTTCAATGGTTATCCGTGAAGCAAAGAATTGTTTATTTAACTATGGTGTTCATTTTGAAGGATGTGCTCCCGTGGCCGAGTGGTTAGCGTCACAATTAACATGTCGGGTGTTCGGGTTCGATTCCCGTTCTGGTCGGGGGAATTTTTCGTCAAAGAAATTTCCTCCGACTTGCATTGTGGTCACGCGTATTCTAGAGCTTGCCACTCACAATGCATTCAAGGCGTGTTATTTGGCATAGAAATCTCAACTAAGTACTAATAAAAATGACGCAAGTAATACTACGTTGAGACGGCGAAGTTCCTCTAGGAACGTTAGTGGCATTGAAGAAGAAGAAGAAGTTCATTTTGATGGTAGTGAACGGTTTAGCTAATAGATGAAGTGACTTTCACAGTTACAACATTAGAAACGCGAATTAAACGCGAACACTCCATTTCTTGACGTGTGCTTCACAGAATTCGTTGTATTTTAAAGTAATGAATGTGTTCAACTCGACGCCACGACATATTAGATGCGCAACAACACTTACGAAATTTAAGAGGCACTGTATTTCATACGTGAAGCCTATGTTTTATTAACAGCGGAACGGATTTTTTTTATGACGAAGATTTTTACTGGTGAAGTTTCATACGAACGGATAATTTAATGTGGACATTTTTTTTGCAGTTTGTTTTAATAATTTCGATGAACCTGACGAAGTTTTTTTTGAACGGGTTATATTTTGTAGACTATTAAAATTATTTAAATCATCTTTTTTTAAATTTGTATTGATCTCTATTATGTCTATAATGATCTTGGTGATGATATCATATAAAGGATATGAAACTGAAAGTTTTTTAAGTGCCGGTCTAGAAATTTTTCGTAAAGCAAATTATCTCGATTTCTCTGAATGAGGTTATTCATAGTCAATCCTTAACAAGGCTGGAAAATGAAACCCATATTCTAACAATTGATTAACTGAATTGTTTTGCATGCTACTATCAATCAATATCTGTTTCTCTCAGCTACTAATCAGTGATACAATACAAACTTATTTCAATTAACACATCAAATTTCACGCGGTTGATACGAGCCATTTTAGTGATGCGGTATCTAACCTGGTACGGCCATAACAATGAACTTCAAACGCGTTTTTATCGAAACAAGTTTTTTTAAACTGACATACACGATATCTCAAGTTCTACAGAACCGATTCATGTCAAATTTATATGTGTACAATCTGCAGGCATCTCTCTATCGCATGAACCTCCAAAAAACGATTTACTATTTTTCAATAATCGGGAAAAGGCAAAAAAAAAAACGTTTTAAACCGCATTTTGTTTTTCAAACGGCCACCATTTTGTCAAAAAAGATGTTTTTGACTTGTCCGAGGTTAATGCGATAGGTTACTGATTCAGAATCTGTTCGATTTTTTTTTGTTTCAGATAACCAAAAGGGCTGGAATCGTGTATGCCATGACACAACTTTTTTTGAACCCTCTCACTTCATCAGCTCTTAACTATTCTAGTTATGAATGTTTTTTCTCCGTTCAATTCTTGTTTTATTGTTAAAAGATAGATTAACAAATAATGATATAATAGATAGTAAAGATATTCTTTGTTTTATTTTTACGGAGTTCGAAAAAACGTCTGAAATTCGTGTCTCTACACTAGAATACCCCCTTAATGGTGGTGTCGAGAACAGCGGTTTTTTTCTCGATACGAAGTCCAAGAACACAACCATTTTATTTTGAACTTCGAATCCGAGACCGATGGTCGATTAAAAGATACATCGCGTCGGTTTTAATGCCGTTGTGTATTTTGCCTCATACGCACACATTGTTATTTTAGATTGAATCTACTTTCTACCTTTGGCAGCAGTGTGGTTTTGACCTTGTATTCGACCTTTTTGAAGGCTAGAGGCGATAAAATTTAAATCAACCCCCTATAACACAAAGAAAAATATGAACATACATGATACATACTCAGTTCAGTGCGTGTATTGATATCAGGAAACAAATTATGACAAATGTATTGCTCTTGCGAGAGCATGGGTGAATCATGAATCAACCAACTCAAGCCGCTGGTAAACCGCGGAAACCATCCACCTATACCGAAATCACTACAACATTCTACTAAAGACAGATACAAGAATTGTGGAACATTCTAACGGGTGTTAAATGAAAAATGAGAATTTTTTCAATACCTTTCAGCAACTCAATTAAAGAGCGTAAAATTTTCTTTCTCCAAGAAAATTGCTCTTTGGGCTCCCTAGAAACAGTTTGGTTTTGCTAGTTTTAATTTGGTCAAAGCAAAGATGGCGGTAGAGGCGAATGAACTGCAAAGTTTAAAGCCTCTTAAAAACAAAGAAAGAAAGAAAGAAAGATGGCGTCGAAACAGCACGTGCTCCGCGAACGCATTGTACGGTTCTACGAAACGCATTTCCAGCAAGGAAAAAAGTTCACGGTGGCACATTTTAAGGAAGAAAATGTACCTGTCAGTATGGTATATCGTATCCTGGGTTCCCTGAACGTAGAGCGGAAGGTCGGAAATGGTTGTCCGGTGACGATAATGACGAAGCAGAGGAAGACATCGTTAAAGAAGCTGTTTGACAACAAGGACGCAACCAGCCTGCGTGACGCCGGTCGGAAATATGGCTGCTCCCACGTATTGATCCATCGGACCCTCAAGATGGAAGGAATCTTCTGCAGGAAGAAGACGAGGTCGCCGGAGTACACGGAGGAGCAAATTGAGACGGTTAAATCACAGTGTCGGTGGATGACCAAAAAATACCGCGGGACGTCTTTCGTTCTGGACGACGAAAGCTATTTTCCGCTGTCCAAAACGCATATTCCAGGAAATGATAATTACTACTTCAGCGACAAGTCATCCACACCGTCTGAAGTGAAATACAAGTTCAAGCACAAGTTTGAAAAAAAGGTTATGTTGTACATCGCTATTCCCGACCGGGGCATTTCAAAGCCTTGGTTTAAGCCGAGCGGTCCGGCAATCAACCAACAAAGCTATCGTGAAGAGTGCCTCGATAAAATCCTGCTGCCGTTCCTGAACGAGCATCACGCGGATGGGAAGTACGTCTTCTGGCCGGACAAGGCGTCTACCCATTACGCCAAGAAGCCCAATAGAGGATTTCTTTGGCTCACTCAGTGCCCTAGTGTATAAAAACAATTGGAGGGCCAAGGACACGAAGCAACTGACTACAAGAATCCGGAATTGTATCCGGAAAATGGATGTAAGTGCCGTACGTTCTTGTGAGAGTATCGCGACAAAGTTGCGTCGAACAGCAGACCACGGCCCTTACTCAAACATTCACTGACATTTTTTTGAAGAAAATACATTTTTTTTTTCCAAAATATATATTTTTATCAAGGCTCATATGGCGTTAGCCTTACGGGGCCGGGAGTTCAATACTTTGACAATTTTTCTTATTATCTATGTTAGTAATGTGTAACCGATTACTCGCGGTTGGCTCGAGGTTAGTATTACAAGTGTTTTCGTAATTCGGATGTTGCTGTCTCCAATGCTCTGTACGTGTGCCCGACACGGGATACTTCCTATTGGGATGCAGCTGACCTTTAATCAGCAACGCCCCCCTAGTCTGTACCTCATATCTAGCGTGGTGCGTCTTCTCGACTCGAGGAATCCAGGATAGAATAGTCACTAACCGGCGCAATCATCAGTTCGTGTAGAGTTGTCATGAGCGGTACAACCTTTGGCTCTTGTTGAAATATTGCTGTGGACTGCACAACCTTTGGCCCGTGTATCTGTAAAGAGTGTGTGTATGTATTGCCGCGACTAAGTAAAAGTTTATCGATCGGATAGGAGGGATATAAAACGGGGACACAACGAAGGAAACATCATTAAACGTTGACATCGGCGTTCCTGAGGAACAGGTATAGATGAAGCAGAAGATCAGGATCACGGCTACCTAAGATATCCCGGACGGGGATCTCCGATTGTCTGCCTTGGAAAATACATTATGTTATTAATTGAAATGTTGAAATGAAAATACATTATGTTATTAATAAAAAATACTGAAATCGATGAAAAAAAAAAACTTTTTTTTATATGTGATTGAAAAAATTCTCATTTTTTATTTAACACCCGTTATAATAAGATGATATAACAAGAGATGATAAACAGGTAAATCGAACAGAATTATATCATAGTCCTACGTCACCTATACGGTCGAGTCCTGGACACAACCAATTTTAATGATTTGTTTCTTTCTATTGATATTCGATACTTGAGTAAAGAAGAAAAATAAACAGTCTTCTCAGAGGATGGATAATAATATGAATTCTATAATATTTCGTTGTCCTAATGTTATGTTTGCATGAAAGAATAATAAATTATGGCATTTGAAAATGAGTAAAAGAATAGCATCATCTCCATTTATCACGCTTTTCTACTAATGCATAATTTGTTTACCCTCTTGAAGCTTTTTAGTGTGGCATGATTAATGGATGAACCCTTGGAAGGGAATGTGGGATCTAAGAAAGCAGAGGGAGATTATTGTTGCAAGAAATTTTCACAATTTCCGCAGTGTCATCGATTATTTTTAAGGATATCGTTAGATTTAGAAATTAAAACGTGTTTGTAGCGAGTCAGAGCTTTGTTACGTCACGCTGGAATGGATTATGTGCTGCTAGAATGCTGCTCTTTTGCAGTTTCATGTGCGACTCATTTGCGTTGCAAAAGTCTATGGATTATTTTTTGCATGAATAGAAACATAGACAGTAGTACGTGGTACGTGGAGGTGTACCTGTGTCAACAAAAGCGCTACAGAGAAAACTTTTTGGTTTTTGTGTTTCGTCTACGTCTTCTCATAAATGTAACCCTCGTAGATGGTGGAATATCCAAACATACAATTTCCATAAACGTTCTGTAAATCTCCAAACATATTTTAGGGCTAGTTACAATACTGAAATGCCCTTGATACGAATCTTTTTTTGTTGCTATCAATTACCTACGAATCTACCTCCGTGGCGTGTGTTATGGGCTGAAAAAATTAGACAGGCGGAAAATTCGATATGTGTTTTCCCCATGCCACCGCACGACCGGTGATGAGATGAGCGCATCGGATGATGCTGGGCTGGGAAAGATAACTCACCTGAAACGGTATCTCCTTATTCTTTTTGATTATGTGGAAACCGCATATTTTTGTTTCGTCGACTTTGATTAACGGTGTAATTTCGACGAATGTTTCATTCTCTTTGATCAAACCGTGATATGACGTCTCCAGGACGCGTTCTGAAAAGAAACCAAAAAAACGGGAAAAGGCATGATTAGTATACGTATGAAAACATGACAATCATTACTGGAAATGCTGGCGGCAGATTTCTCTGTTGTTTTAATGAATGTTGGTTGAGAAGATTGAATTGCATTGAATTGAAATTAGGGAACAGTGAAAATTCAGATATCATTCAAATATTTTCTAACAGAAATATTTTAAAGCTCATGAAATGTTTCCTCTCATTGAAAATACTATACACAAATTGTGAAGCACTGTGCCGATACTTCTTCTTCTTCTTAAATGGCTCTAACGTTCCTAGAGGAACTTCGCCATCTCAACGTAGTATTACTTGCGTCATTTTGTTATTAGTACTTAGTTGAGATTTCTATGCCAAATAACACGCGTGACCACAGTGCAAGTCGGAGAAAATTTCTTTGGCGAAAAATTCCCCCGACCAGAACGGGAATCGAACCCGAACCCCCGGCATGACAATGTGTGACGTTAACCACTCGGCCACGGGAGAACCATCATACTTGTTATCGCTATTCAAATCCCTCCATCTATTTTACTGCCAACCACAAAATAGGCTCATTTGTAGGTACACATATGCAGAATGGAAACTGAGTGTTGTTCAAAGACCTGCCCTTATCGTTATCGTAGAACGAATGGGGTTCATCGTTATCCGAGAAAAAAGTACGCGACATAGATGATATGCTCGATTCCTCGCGAGCAGTACACTCCCCTTTTCACATAATAATAAGTACTGATTTCTATCATCCCAGCGTGAAGGTTTCCATTTTCTCAACTGTAGACTGTACGAAGAACATACTTTTCCTCGTTTAAAGATGGACGGGAAAACCCTGTTGTCATGCAGTATTCGTGAAAAATTGTGAGTCAACGGATATTGGTCTGTAAAACGGGCAAATCGACAAGCAACCACATCTGAGAAATAGCGCTTCGAAATAATGGATTTCGATAAACATTTCCGGTTATTTTTTTTTATTTGAGAGCTGATTCGCATGCTCGAATTTTCTCACCTCAAACATTTCCAGGTAAAGTAGTAGTTGTGTACTAGTCGCTAGAACCCTTCCCTAGCGTATAAACAAACGGATCTTAGCAAAAGTTTTTTCAATCGCACAATATTCCAGAAATCACGCAAGACGTCGTACGAACAATTTCCGTCGTTACAATTTGCTGCTTAGCTGAATAAAGGTCCATTCCCACTGCTCTGTGTCAAGATTTTTTCAATACGTTGACATTGCCTACTTGCGCTGATACCACATTTCACTTGAATTTGTTTGTATGAGAGAGGAAGTATGCCAGCCATTCGCTTTCGTTTTCCAATCTTCCAGGCGAAATTTTGTCAGTGTTTAAATAGATGTAACTCTTCGGTATTTTTAAGATTTAAGATTTAAGATTTAAGATTTAAGATTTAAGAAGAATTAAGATTTGCGGTTTACGATTTACGATTTACGAATTTGCGATTTATTATCGCGATTTACAATTTACAATTTACAATTTACGATTTACGATTTACGATTTACGATTAGCGATTTACGATTTACGCTTTACCTTTTACGACTCGCGATTTGCGATTCACGATTTGCGATTTAAGATTTACGATTTACGAATTACGATTTACGACTTGCGATTTACGATTTACGATTTGCGATTTACGATTTACGACTTACGATTTACAATTTACGATTCACAATTTACGATTTGCGGTTTATGATTTGCGATTTACGATTCACGAATTTGCGATTTACAATTTACGATTTACGATTAGCGATTTACGATTTACGAATTACGCCTTACCTTTTACGATTAACGACTTGCGATTCACGATTTGCGATTTACGATTTACGATTTGCGATTTACGATTAACGATTTACGATTTGCGATTTACGGTTTTAGAATTTGGGATTTACTGTTAGCGATTTACAATTTACGATTTACGATTTACGACTTGCAATTAACGATTCACGATTTACGATTTACGATTTGCAATTTCCTATTGACGAACCCCGATTTACGATTTGCGATTTACGATTTACGATTTACGATTTACGATTTGCGATTTGCGATTAACGATTCACGATTTGCGATTACCGATTCACGATTTACGATCTGCGATGTGCGATTTGCGATTCACGATTTACAATTTACGATTTACGATTTGCGGTTTATGATTTGCGATTTACGATTCACGAATTTGCGATTTACAATTTACGATTTACGATTAGCGATTAACGATTCACGAATTAAGCCTTACCTTTTACGATTAACGACTTGCGATTCACGATTTGCGATTTACGATTAACGATTCACGATTTACAATTTACGATTTATAATTCACAATTTACGATTTAAGATTTACGATTTGCGATTTACGGTTTTAGAATTTGGGATTTACTATTAGCGATTTACAATTTACGATTTACGATTTACGATTTACGCTTTACCTTCTACGATTTATGACTTGCAATTTACGATTCACGATTTACGATTTACGATTTACGATTTACTATTTACGATTTACGATTTGCAATTTCCGATTGATGAACCCCGATTTACGATTTGCAATTTCCGATTGATGAACCCCGATTTACGATTCGCGATTTACGATTTACGATTTACGATTTGCGATTTGCGATTAACGATTCACGATTCACGATTTGCGATTCACGATTTACAATTTACGATTTACGATTTACGCTTTACCTTTTACGATTTGCGATTTACGATTTACGATTTACAATTTAAAATTTAAAATTTACAATTTACAATTTACAATTTACAATTTACAATTTACAATTTACAATTTACAATTTACAATTTACAATTTACAATTTACAATTTACAATTTACAATTTACGATTTACGATTTACGATTTACAATTTACAATTTACAATTTACAATTTACAATTTACAATTTACAATTTACAATTTACAATTTACAATTTACAATTTACAATTTACAATTTACAATTTACAATTTACAATTTACAATTTACAATTTACAATTTACAATTTACAATTTACAATTTACAATTTACAATTTACAATTTACAATTTACAATTTACAATTTACAATTTACAATTTACAATTTACAATTTACAATTTACAATTTACAATTTACAATTTACAATTTACAATTTACAATTTACAATTTACAATTTACAATTTACAATTTACAATTTACAATTTACAATTTAAAATTTACAATTTACAATTTACAATTTACAATTTACAATTTACAATTTACAATTTACAATTTACAATTTACAATTTACAATTTACAATTTACAATTTACAATTTACAATTTACAATTTACAATTTACAATTTACAATTTACAATTTACAATTTACAATTTACAATTTACAATTTACAATTTACAATTTACAATTTACAATTTACAATTTACAATTTACAATTTACAATTTACAATTTACAATTTACAATTTACAATTTACAATTTACAATTTACAATTTACAATTTACAATTTACAATTTACAATTTACAATTTACAATTTACAATTTACAATTTACAATTTACAATTTACAATTTACAATTTACAATTTACAATTTACAATTTACAATTTACAATTTACAATTTACAATTTACAATTTACAATTTACAATTTACAATTTACAATTTACAATTTACAATTTACAATTTACAATTTACGATTTACGATTTACGATTTACGATTTACGATTCACGATTTACGATTTACGATTTACGATTTACGATTTACGATTTACGATTTAAGATTTACGATTTACGATTTACGATTTACGATTTACGATTTACGATTTACGATTTACGATTTACGATTTACGATTTACGATTTACGATTTACGATTTACGATTTACGATTTACGATTTACGATTTACGATTTACGATTTACGATTTACGATTTACGATTTACGATTTACGATTTACGATTTACGATTTACGATTTACGATTTACGATTTACGATTTACGATTTACGATTTACGATTTACGATTTACGATTTACGATTTACGATGTACGATTCAGGATTTTCGATTTGCGTATATTTTAGTGTATACGGTATACCTTATACGAAATTGGGTATTCAATATACGATATACGATAAACGATTTACGTTTTGCGATAAGATGTTCAATTCGAAATTCAACGTTCATCTTCCAAGGTCTCGAGAATATTTGAGATTATCAACATGAGTTGAGTTGCGATATACGATCATGTATAAATGATAGTTTTATAATACTTATTCCGATAATAGAGAGTGGAATAGTATTCTCGTACTAAAATTGATGCAAATAGCATATGAAGTTTTATTGTCACACATCGTGTGAAATACGTCGTATTAGGATTGGTTGTCGCATTCGTCGCTTTGCCAGAGTTTGCCTTCTTGGATGCGTCCAACAGAAGAGTCTGAACTTTTAGTGGAATAATTTTCAGTGTTACCATGTAGTTCTGCTACTTAATCCACTATTATTCTGATTTTTTAAATATCATAAAAATCAGAATAATAGTGGATTAAGTAGCATTCTTTTTCGAAAATATTTGGTTGATTTTGTTGTAGGCATGGAGAAAACTTATCTTTTGCATTATAGGAAGACAATCCTAGAGAGTTTACGAATGGGATAGGCTTAATGAGCGGTTTAGTAGACGATTAATAGAGTTTACGCTCTCTGCCGTTGAGATTAGATTTCTGTATAGCGCATGCGCGATATATCGCTGGGTCGATTGTGTTCAGAGAGTTCTCTCGGTTACCTTCTTAGGTTTCCCACAGTTAACTCTCCGCTATCGCATATAGATTTCGTAAAAGTACATCTGATAAATAATAGAATATATAACCAGTCCAAATAATTTTACAGGGTTTCTTTCTGATGATACCTAAAGATAATTTCGACCGCGTGTTGTGACATATGAGATATTTTCAAGTGGTTACAGTGAATTTTGATTCGTCATACCCCTTCCAACTAGCAATTTTCCTTCCATGATATTCACTAGGGAACCACGCTATAGAGGCGACCCTTCTGGCCTTCGGGCGGCGAATATAATACTAACATTCCGTCCCTTCTCCTGGCGACTGTGAGGACGTCGTTATTGTCTATTCAAAGCTCGAATCGGTTTTGTTTGAATAATGGTTTGCTACTCCATGGTTTCAGTGTGTTTGTGCAATTGCACTTGTTCAGGTCAATCACGGTGAGCAACTACGGAATGTACAGACTACCCAAGCTCAAGCTCAAGCAATCAGTCTAGATTAACTTATTACTGAATTTAGTGTTTCTATCGCACACCGTAGATGTTTCGAACTTTCGAGGGGTATGACGAAAGCTACAGTTTCCATCGCTTGAGTTTTTCCATAGCACAAGATGTCGTTTATCTTATATCGATTCCAAAAACTATTTTTTATTACAAGTTAAATATTAACCGGAAAGTCAAGATCTATAAAAATCCGAAACAATGATTTTCGGCGATGAAATTTTTGGCGAAGTACAAAATATATTCTGAGAGATTTTTTTCTCTCTTGAACGGAGAAAACATGGTGTAAATGCACCGGTATGAACTCAAAAAAATAGATTGCAAATGTCACAACGGATAAAGCTCGATTTGGTTCCGACACGGCCACGTCACACGGCAATATGAGTAGACCCTTACTCAACTGTGACAGGCAACTTATTTGTCGCTTGTGAAGTCAAATTAAGGAGGAGAAAATTTTGCAGTGCCAATTAGCCCATAACATTCAGTTGTAGACAAGACTTTTTTTCCTGAAACAGTAAAAGTTTTAGTGCCATTTCATGAAAATATATTAGAACAATTATTCCGATTAGTGACACACGATAGAAGCCACTCCCAGGATTCAAAGTGTGGTACACTTAATTATTGATACATTCATGAACAGGTTCAGTTCAGTTTAGTTTCAATTAGGTGAGAGACCTGATTATCTACAACTGCCTGCTCATCACTATTGTCTATTAAAACATTTATTCCACGAATGATTTCTTAGCATCCCGTGGGAAATTTCTCCCACAATTTCCCTTTTTCTCGATTGAAGTTGGGACATGAGCGGGGTTGTCATAAGCACACTTCTCTTGCACTGAGCGAAATGATTTAGTACCCCTATCGTTGCGTCTGGTGGCACCAGACTCCACCTTTCCTCGGAACGCTAGAGCATCCCAGGCCAGTGTCAGCTTTATTTGGCGCAGCGCTGGTGGGAGGAGGGTTAAATTGAATAGGGAAATTCCAAAGCCGTTTAATAATTGAGTGCTCTTGATTGTAGGTCGAGGAGAGACGATGGTTGAGCCAATAACCTATTTTTCCGTGTTGTTTTAGCCTCGTCCAATAGACTAACCAACCTTTCTCCGAACAAAATAATAGCTGAATCAGGATAGTGGTGATATGGGTAGGCTCTGATGTCAGTTAGTACACGAATCGGCACAAAGAGTTTAACATTGTATCATTTTTCGAATCTCCAAGCATTGAATTATTTCCATTTCACGCCCCTATTCACTGCATTGCAAATGTTATGATTCGTGCAGATGAAGAGGAAAGGGTGGCGTGTATATAAAACATAGAATACACTGTTATATCCATTGTTTGATTTGTATGAATAAATGGGAACATCTTCATAGTCTAACATAATTTTATCATTGATCTTCAACTAAATTTTAGCCGAGGCGCTTATGAAAGATCAAACATCACATCACAGGACACAACGAATGGATTTATCATTGAGGATAGCGAACAGCCATTGTTAATAAGAACCCGTGTCTGTTGGAGCAATCATCATCGTTAACGCGGTAGAATTCGAATCTCGCGGATATTGAAAAACACAAATGTGGGAACCAAGTCTGGATATCGTGGATATTGAAAAACACAGATGTGGGAATTAAAGTCTGTTCAGTCTATATCGATAATAGGAAGGGTTTTTCTTGGAAGGCAAGAGTGCAGTATTGCCGTACCTATTTTAATTATAAAATAACATTTTTATTATTCTAAAAGGTGACTCCGGCTAACATAAATGTGAATCCGACAGTCAAAGTTTGAAGTGAGGAGCCCTGCTTTAAGATATCGAAAATCTCTTTTTTTTCGTAACTATAGATTCTTAAAATGTTTGAGAATACCAGGTGTGCGAGTTGAAGTTGCCCGGTTGATATTGTAGTTGGATGCAGGATTGTATGGGTTTCTTTGATTTGAAATATATGTATTTTTTTCATTTGACATGAAACATAAAAAATAAAAAATAAAGTGCTCTCCCGGCCTGGTCATGGGTTGTCACATTTTTGTTTCAATGGGTCATGCACTTGCAAATTACTTGGCTGTATATAAAGATGACAAAAAATTAGGTCGGCGAATGGTTTTCGTCGAAACAGAAAAAAAAATTGTGAGAAGGAGTCTACAACTTATCTCAGGGATGGGCGAAATGTCAAGAATCAAATGGGGATTACTGTAATAAAAAAATTTTAACGTTCTCCTGAAAATTGTGTTCACCGAAATTCATCAAAAAAATTAGAGATGGGTTATATTTGTGAAATAACCGCAAGGTAGACGTAGGACTACTAAATGTTTTTCTTGGAAATGTGTGAGTGGATAAGAATATGTTTTGAAGTATAAATGATGCAGTGAAATACATAAAATTAAGCTCTTTTGAACTGACTCATGGTCCTGAAAAGGATTGACGGTTGATTATTCTTTGTTCTCGTGAGAACAATACACGAGATCTACGTCTTCCTAGAAGGGTCCTAACTCAGACAGCTGTCACGTTTTGAAGGGATATTTTGAACGTTAATAACTCAAACTGTTGCGAACAGATTTGGTTGATTTTTTGTGATGTGATGAATGTTAAATGTTTCGTAAAAAAGATCAAACAGTTGTTTGACATGCAAAACATAGTTATTTTTTCAATTAATAAAGAGTTCAGTTCAATTCTTCCCAAACACAGACATCGGAATCAGAGACGAAAGTCGCGAAAAGAGAAAAAATCGTAGACGAATAAGATTTCCGCCTACAAAAAAAATGAAGAAGATATAATTTTGGGACGTCTCCGTGGCAGCGCGTCTACTTAGGGGCTGTCCATATACCACGTGGACAGAAAATGCACGACTTTTGACACCCCTTCTCCCTCCCCCTCCGTGAACAAGTTAAAATTAGCTTTATTAGAAGACGGGGCTATTCACTGTTCTTTGATTTTTTTCACTAACATTGCTTGGGAAGATGTTTTTATCGCTTCACACTTTCTTCCAAGTTTCATTTGGGTTGCAGTGATTTCCCATATCCATATTTGAACTTGAAACAGTTTGGCTCGATATGCTGATTGAAGAACAAATGGTGAAAATCATGAACACTCTCTCACTGTCAGTTCCTACAAAGACACCCCAGATCATAAGAATAAGGTAGAATTGACAAACTTAGTCCAGTCAAAAATAACAATAATCGGAAAATATGTCATGTTTTCTTAAGAAAGTTTCAACGTTAATAACTATTTTTGCTACGAACTGATTTTGATGATTAACATACCAACAAAATCGACAATTCATACCAACAAATTCGACAAATTTGTTCGATATGCTATACACTACGATTCCCTACGATTCTTTCCGTTTTTCAACTCATTGAGTAGAAATATGCCGCTATTACAAACACACAGTCTCGCTCCAGCTAGCGAGAGGACAACGGTTTTTCCTAATGTATATAACATACATAGCGGTTTCGCTTAATACAAAATCCAAGAACAAAATCATTTCAGAAGGTCGATGGTCTTGTATCCGGTATATAACTCGCACAGAGGTACAAGTTTCCGAAACCTAAAAGTGAAGGTAGGGAGGCACCGCATCGATTTTGATGCCATCTGGTGTGCCGAAATGTGGAATAATGGTGCTGATGCAAAAAATATATCATCACCTGTGACTGAGTGTAATTGGAAAATAGTTTGTATTTCAAATTGCTCTAGTTCAGGCCACAATTCTTCAAAGCAGTGATGATACATCCCCGATTTTATAGAACACTAAACTAATCCGGGTAGTATCTGTTATCTGTAAGGAAACCAGTACAAACAATGAACCTGTAGTATCATCGCGGTTAACGATTTCAACGATGGTCTTTCTTCATAATTTTTGGGAAATATTAAAAAAAACAAATTATGGTGTGTGTTCTATTTCCGCTATTCATTTTTGGGAGTTCTCGGGAGATAAAAACAACGCGGCTTTTGTATCAGGAGCGAAAGTTGAATTGAACCCGCGACATTTTCAATATGACAGAGCTCGCTAAAATATTCTTTGGACAGTTCTTCATCTTCTTCTTTTTTCTATTGTCCAATCAATTAATTTTGCATAGAAATGTTAGTTTTTTCTATGAAATATTCATCCAATACATCCACGTGAACATTGTCTATATCCCTATCCCCCACACCGTGGACAAGCGTGAACATTTTCGTACCCCTTGCCACCCCTAAAATTGTTCACGTGGTATGTGGGCAGCCCCTTGATAAGCGAAGGATCACGAAAATGATATATAATCAACTGTACGGCACCCGCCATGGTTTTGGTGCCAGCATCTCAAACGTCGAAAGTATTTGTTTTCTGCAAAACAGCGATCCGCGTTGACGGCATTGAGATTCATTTACTAGTTTAGGGGAGCGTCAAAGAATAGCTGATTTTCAGTCGGAATGCACGTTTTCAAAATTATGAATGAATATTAGCTTTTGTATATCAAATTAGTATTTTATTTAAATTCAAAAAAATTTTGTTTGCAGATGGTGAAAAAGTCTCATAGGAAAATTGTTTATGAAGACAACTTTATATTGTCAACTTTATAAGGTCAGAAATACGTGTTTCAAGTAATTAAATAACATGATGTGAAAATTTTCATTCACTTTTTAAAATTTGAAAACCGGCTTCGTGTCTTCTGATCTGATAGAGATTACACTAACGAGTTTGGGACTCAAATTATGGCGCTAATTTGAAGTCGCCACCAGACGTCGACACCATGCCACTGTCATCGCGAATTACCACTTTACCACCATCTGATATATCGTGATTTCGATGATGAACTTTTACAGCAAATGGATAGTGAGATAGGCGGTGACAGTAGGTAGAGTAAGATAGCGATAAACGTGCCATATACCTGGATATAATAGAAAAAATTAATCGGTCAATCGAATAATTTTGGGATGAATTAAAAGATTTTAAATCTCCGTAAACAAGGAAAAGAAGAAGTTATTACTAATTACCTGTACTTCTGTATCACTGTATCCAAGGAAAACACCAATTAAAGTTGTTAATCGGGCGTTATTGTTGATTTACGGAGCTCTACGGAAAATTGTAGGGTTCCGTAGTTGCTCTGCTCCCTGGCAGGTAGGATCCATGTTTTGAATATAGTTTGTCTCGTCCTGTTTTTTTTGTTTTGCTTCGAAACCATATTTATTTGAATAATAATGCACTTCTGCAACGATCGAAGCAAATAAAGATCGGAAGGGGCAATATGAAAACTGTTTTCCCGGTCATCTCTTGATACGTTTTATTAGATGCCTCATTTGGTGTAATCGAGCGTGAAATTGTATCAAAATTATAAACCGTTGCGCTAGGTAAAAATGGAAGACAACGTTTCGATAAATAAGAGTAAGACATTGAATACTTGCCTATACTGCAGAATACTTCTAAGATTATTTGAGTCGTTGTGGATTGTTCACACGCAATTCTGAGCAGGTATTGTCATCGTTGGACTAGAAAATACACCGAGAAGTCGAAACTCAATGTTTTATGAACATCTAATGAACGGCAAAACCTACACCTCAATTTGTTGGATAAGTACAAGTTCAAGTATATTAGATTTAAGCAAAATCATGCTGATTTTCTTCAGTAGATCAGTTTTTCATTTTCCGGAAAAGTTTTTTACTGCGCCAGTCTTGTCAGGTGTGGCTACTCGCATGACAAAACACTCGGCACCTTCGTTCCAACACTCATACAGATCATTCCGGTTTTGTCAGGTCAATTGATACGCGTTTAAGTCCATGCGAGATATGGTTTCCCATGACTAGGGATTAGATTTCTATATTTTCCTGTGTCATTCCTTGTGTCATTGTCGATGCAATATTGTTAGTACACACGTTTCGAAAACGTTGTGTATTTTTTTTAGATATGAAATTCTCCCTTCCTCTCTTCCCAGATGTGTATATTCACTCTATATTGCAAAGCATATTGATTTTAGGTGGGACTACTGGAGTTTTTTTTCATCCGCAATGAACTCTTGTGCCTATTGCTACGTGACTAACACTGGGAGAAATTTCATTAAGAAACTGGTGCCACCAAACTTGAGACGAATTGTGTGTGTTCCTTTCCTTTTCTTTTGTTCACCTCAAATTTCGATCCGGCCAGAAGTTTCCAAGTTTGTGCTAGCCATTATAGTCGTTGCTGACAAATTCTACAGCGAATGGTTTCATCACGTTCCCCAACGGATGATGGTGTATTCGATGCTTTCGGGACATGAAATTGAATGGCAAGTGGAAGAATGATTTTGTGCGTGTTGCGACGAGGATTGTCTAACCTTTCAGTTTGGGGACGAAGTTCGAATACGAGAGCATTGATCGTGTACTTTTTTTTTTGTTACTTTCTGGTTTTTATTCTTTGTGCTATATCTCTCTCTTTCGGCACGCATCTCAATTCACTTCTATTTTCAATTGGAGAAGCTCTGTAGAATTGACTAGGTATTGTAAATGGAATCGTTAAGTGTTTATTTTTCATTCAAAGATTAATCACGAATTCATTAAACTAATAGTTGCCGGCAAAAATTTAAACCAGCTATTCTCAATGGATAGATTTGTTAATGTCGGTCTTCGGCATGAAGTAACACATTATTTTCTATCGCTATTAACAAATCAGTGTTGTGTGGCCAAGTAAATCCCCAGATTGTACAATCGTCTACCGGTTGCGGGAAATTTCATTGGACATCGGAGAGGAGATTCGGCATCACGTGGGTCGTTCGCCCCAGCGCAATTGACTTTTATAAAGGTAACTCAACGCCCGCCAGATTTACTGGATTCATGTCGGTAATGATATGGTGATTGAGTAACAACAACGCTATGAAGCTATGGAGCGTAGGAATAATTAAACTTATTAGATTTGTATTATGAGAAAGCAAAAAAATTTCTTTTCGTCATGACCTCAGAATTATTGTAGCAATATGATATTTTTATAAACAAAAAATAACTAATTGAATATTTAAGCAGATTTCATGAAATAAATAACTCTGCCAGTCCTGTCAAGCGCCGTATAAGTATATGCGTCACAGTCTTGCACAGATAAAACGCTCACAACATGTTGAGCCAAATCCCCAAAACAACCGATGAGAAAAAAAACAAAACGGGATGACACCATCTCATCGGGGTCGATTGCTAAGGCTATACACACATACAGAACATGCAGAGAGGAAAGGAAGAACGTTGGTGCCATAAAAATGAAATGTGTTACGTGCGTGGGAGTCTCGCAAGATGAAATCAGAGCGCTGAATTGACTTTTTTTCTCCTCCTGTTTTAAACATCTTTTACTCACAATCGCCCGAGACACTCGCCACGCGTGCTGTCGTCTGACCAAACTAAAGCGCTTCCCGCGGTCAGACGGCCGGCGGTGCGTCGACAAATAAATATGTAAATATGTTGAGCTCACCGAACGAAATCACTCTGAATCATCAGCTGATAGGTGGGTTGAACAATTCGTAGAACGGAATGAGACAATCAGTTTAAATGTTGGTAAGTGACTTAGTTCTTCAAGTTTACTACAACAAATTCAAATTACTACAATCAATCCAATTTAGTTATAGAGCAACTTGATTCACCCCCAATGAATGAATGAATAACATTACATGTTATACAAACAAAGAATTATTTGGCGAAGTATTTGTAAACTGAAAGATGGGAAAAATGAGTAGCTTCCAATGATCATCGCTTTGAATAACATGTTTCAAACCATTCAAGAACAATAAACGTGTTTCCATAATAAAAATATTCTGGTTTCATATGCATACAACTAGTATTTGATTGGGTTTTGCACAGTATACATTCTTCTTTTGAAAGAAAATGTATTTATCATCTAAATAAATTTATATTATCGTCTTCAGAATAGGTCTCTTCTGAAGCAATACACTTTTTCTTATGTCTTCAATGTCTTCAAAACGGGTCCACGAAGCGGCAACTTGCGTTTCGTAAATAGGAAAACGTCATACGGAGCCATATCTGGAGAGTACGATGCTTGTTCAATCACATTCGTGCCATTTTTGGTCAAAAATGCGTTCACAATGATCGATCGTTGAGATGGTTGAAATCCCAGTGTTATCCTTCCTCAAATCTGACCGTTTGCCGAGAAAGTGGAAAAATAAAAATATTAAAATTTAAAAACTTAACCCTTGGTTTTTTTCTCACTCATATTACCAGAAACTCGAAGCATTTTTAGTGAAAAGATAATGTTTACATGTCAAGTAATGAAAAATGCATTAAAAGTTGTCTTCAAAAACAATTTTCGTATGAAATTTTATATTACCTGCATAAAAACGAGTTTTGCATTTCAATAAAACATTCATGCGATGCGGAGAATGTGATCTCATAATTTTCATTCATAATTTTAGTGTTAAAAACGTGTTCATTTCGCCTGAACATTAATTCTTTGACGCTCCACTGGTAAACGAAGCTCAATGCGAATTATCGAGAACATAATAATCCTCGAGCCTCGAATTACGCTTACGAATTGGTTTTGTCATTAGATGTTAAAAACTGAAAATTATTTACATTGTCTCCGTAGCGTAGCCCACGAGTTTGAAGATAAATTTTAAATGGATCCGTTCTCGAGTGCAAATTTTTTTTTACTGAAGTATCTCTTCGGTTAACATTATCCCATCGCTTGTATTTGACTACTGGAGGATGTGATGAAGAGAGAAGGAGCGAGAAGTGTACATTTGTTCATTAACAAAATAAAAAAAAATTAAAAAATAAAGATTCCAAAATCAGGAAAATCTAAAATTGAAAAAAAATTAAAAGTAAAATTTCAAATCCCAATCTTGAAAAGAAAAGAAAATTTCAAAAATCTAAAATATTAAATTAAAAATCAAAAATAAAAAATATGCAAAAAATCGAAAATTGAAAATATAAAAATTCAAAAACGAAAAAGGGGAATAAATAAAAAAAAAATTTTAAAAACTTAAAAAATCAAAAAAAACAACGATTGAAAAATTAGAAATTAACAAATTTGAAAATTCAAAAAACAAAAATTAGAAGAAAAACAAATAAACTCGGAAAGTCAAAAATTATCCAAATTTAAAACAATCAAAAATGCAATGTTCTGGAAAATTTTAAAAATTAAAAAATTAAACTCACAATTTGAACAAATTAAAAATCAAACAAATTGAAAAATGCAGAAAAAAAAATTTATTTAGAAAAGTTTATCAAAATAACAAAAAAATAAATAAATAAAAACTGGTAAATTGATAGATTGAAAAATCTCAAAACTTAAAAAATCAAAATGCAAACAATAAAATGTCGAAAATTGAAAATTTAAAAATTCAAAAACTGAAAAATTTAAAACAGGAAAATTAAAAAAATTGGGATTGAAAAATTGCAAATTTAAGAGTTGAAACGTTAAATAATCAAAAATACCGATATTGAAAACATGAAAACTAAATATTTAAAAAAAAGAGCTTAAAAAAAAATTCACAAATTTACAGGTATTCAATTTAAAAAAAGAGAAATTAAAAAGTGGAACTCAACAACTGAATGAATTAAAAAATTAAAAATCTACAATTCGAAAATGCAAGAAGAAAAATTCTGAAATTAAAAAGTTCATATATTGAAAAATGAAAAAAATGGTAAATTTACAATTTTACATAAAGAATATTCAAATATTCATAAAAATAGAAAAATTTCAAAAATACGAAAAAAATAAAATTCCAATATTCAAGAGTTGAATAATCAAAAATTTAAAAAATTAAAAAATTAAGCAATTTGAAAATTCAGGAATTAAAAAAAAAAAACAAAAAAAATGAAAAATTGTAAAACTAAAAGAAAAATATAAGTGAATCTTAACAATAAATTAAACAATTCAAAAAAAATTATTAATTTTTCAATGTTGCACTGTTTCAGGAACATTGAAAAATTAAAAAATCAAAAACATGAAAACTGAAAAACTGAAAGACTTAAGAAATCAGAAATACAAAATATTAAAAAATAGTCAAGAATCGAAAATAAAATGCAGTAGAACCCCAATTATCCGTGAACTGGTCTGGCAATACGACCGCAAATAACGACCATCGCGGATAACACTATAAAGGACTAGAATGAGATTAAAATACGAAAAAAGATATTTCAACATGAAAAGTGTGTTTTATCGATACAGAAATTATTAAACTATCCGTCATTGAGGTTGTGCATATCAGTGGTCAGAAAATGTGAAAGCCAGAACAAAAGAACATGAGCCTACCACTTACTGACAAATCCCGGGAAGGCCTACACGTTTACTATGAAAGTCGGGTGTCGCGAATAAACCAAAATCAAAAATCAAAAAAATATAAAAAAAACTTGAAAAATTTGGAAAATTACAATATTAATAAATTATAAACATTAAAAACTCCAAAAAATATTAAACTTGAAAAATCAAAAATTAAAAAAAAAAATAAAATTCTAAAATTAAAAAATTATGGAATTTTCTTAATTGAAACAGAAAAAATTAAAAAAAAACAATAACTGAAAAACATGAAATATGAGAAATAACAAAATAAAAAAAAATTAAAGCATAGAAAACATCAAAAAATTAAAATAAAAAAAATTTAACGGCACGGTCACAGTTTGCCTAAGAGATGTTGTGCCTGTTGCTTTTCCCAATGCCAATGGATATTCTTCGCCACCGGGTTTTGAAGAAGTATTTGAGAAATTGCGACGTGTTTTTTGAAGGGGTTTTCCGTTTGTCTATCTCTTTCCGTTTCGTCTTTGCGGGATGATGTTTTGCCGGTTACTTTATCAGGTTGCCCATAGGTACCTTCTGTCACCCGGTGTTGAAATATGGGAAAAATTGAATAATCTAGTGCCCAAACTGTTTCCATAATCTCTGGCAAGATTCGATATATGCTTTCAATCCAATCCAGTAGTCAAACTTCTCTTCACATTTAGGCTTTGATACAGATTCAGTGTGCATTTCTATTATTCTAATTGAAAATTTATTTATTTTATTTAAAAAGTGCAAAATTTATATTTTTATTTAAAAAGTGCAAAAGACATTCCACACTAATTTCGAATAACTTATATAATAACTATAATTTTATATGTAATAAATTATTTGTACAAGCTTTCACGAATTTTTGAACCCACTTGGTTCCTCAAAGACTGACCAGATGCAAAAATACACTGCCGAATAATTTAATTTGACACACCATTTTATTTTTATTATTTCATCATCATATATTTTCTATGTCAAGTATCATAGAAAATTTATTGCGTCATGCTTATAAAACACTGCGTGTTTTTTAGCATCAGCACATCTGACAGTGTCCGAAAAATCTCTCGAACCGCATACTACAGAAGTACTAACAACATGAAAAATTGTATACAGCACTAAAACCACTTGTAACTTATTACGACGACCAATCGATATAAAAAGAACACAACAAAACGGTATCAATAAACGAGCGCTACACGCGATCGTGATTTATACAGTCAGAGAAATAAACGAAAATAAATAAAGTGCGCACGCACCTGGCAGTTGATAAAATGGCTTTCGGCGTTATTTTCACAGCCTCCAGGAGAAGTCGGCGGCGGCATTCATTAGATTTACGTGCTACGCCGGATGTGGCCAACACACAGTTAGAGGGTATAGCTGACGAAGTCGTGCTCTGAACGTGCGGTGAACCTGAACTTGGAATTGTATGTTTGTCTCTCCAATCGTGGCATTCAGCATTAGCGCACATTGGGAAACATCATTCTCATGTTCATCATCGGGGGAAACAAAAAGGAAAATGGGGGCCGTCGTGTAGAAGATGAGAAACCAGCGACCGACACAAACTGGCTCTAGAAGGGAATTACATTTATACGCGAAAATCGATTCTATTTATAAAGTCAGAATCACGGAATCTGGTTCTGCTTTCGGTAACCACCTAAGTGTTAGTCGAACTTATCGGGGGAAATCACCGTGTGAAATGTTCACAGATTCTTTGGGGCGGTGATAATTTGTTTATGGTTTTATAATTTATCGATTGTGTTTTGGATCATCACATTAACATTTCGAAATTACATTACATAGAGGATGTGGAATTCCGGTATTTCAAATCGATACGAATTCCGCGGTTATACCGTTTTTCGACGTCTTTACAAAAATTATTAATAATAAACAAATTATGGTAAGCCATATCACATGGTTAGAACAAATATTGCAAGGATCTAGAGCAGTGATACCCGACCTTTTTTTATAGGAGACACTAACAGGCTATATCCAGGACACGATCGCATTGTTAACATAGAACTACGAAATCATTGCTGGCGAGAAGAAATATTGAAGAAATTTATTAATAAAACGTTTTGGAACAAATATTTGATAACAACTGCAAGGGCCGATAGATAAATGCTTTCACTGAGTGAGGAGCGCGATTTTGATTAGATTGTGAAATTAATCCTCAGTATTAAAATGTACTGTTGATTGTTCGCTGTCTATTGAACTGAAATGCTGATATTCTTGAATATCCAAGTAGTTTTTTAGTATTTCTTAACATAAATACATCTCCAACGCCGAACGAAGCATCTCTGAAAACGCAGAACGGCGTTGTGTGGTGGCGGCGGAGGCGAAAGAAGTAGCATCGAAACAAACTTTCACCTTCAGTTTTCTACCAAGAAACACAACTCTCAACACTGAAAAATACCTTACTTTTAACACGGAAACAATAATTTAAATCACGAAAATTTAATGATCGACTGGAAAAAATCTCAAATAAGTCATTAACGTCAAATTCATCAAGTCAAAAATCATTACACCCATACCTCGCTATACGGCCGCTCTTTATACGGCATTTTGCTATGACGGCCCTCTTCAATTCAGGCACGTTTTCGATTTACGGCCTAAAATGTTTCGTTATAACGGCAACAAATTTTTGAGGATTGCTTCAAATATCAATCTTGTACAGAAGTGAAAAAATATTTACGAGACTTAACTTAAGTAATAAAAAAATTAGGTATGTATACATACACATATTTCATGTAACATGAAGTTGTTTCATTTTTATTTAGAGATTATTGTTGGTTTTTATGTATGTATTCTATGTTTTATGTTTATGATTTTTGGATGTATTTTTGTTTTAAATGAATTTAATTTTTTTTTCAAATGAAATAAAAATGGAAAGATAAAATGCATTTTGAATGATAAACCATGTTACATATTAGACAAATTTGGAACCGATTTGATTGAATTTGTATCAGAATAATTGATTCTTTATACGGCTTTTCGCTTTGCGGCCAAATTTCATGGAACCGATCTAGGCCGTAAACCGAGGTATGAGTGTATTATAAAGTATCGAAATTTCGAAAATGGCAGGAAATAGACGCAGCTGAATATGGATGGTTCATTCTTGTTCTCGCGAGAATAATACACTCAGAACAATTCAGAATTTTACTTCAGGAGTTCCTCAAGGAAGTCATCTCGGTCCATATATTTTCTCACTTTACCTCAACGACATCAATTTCTCTCTTGAGTGCCAGAAATTATCGTATGCGGATGACTTCAAACTGTACCATCAGATTGAATGTGAAGCTGATGCTGAGTTTCTTCAGACACAAATAAATACCTTTGCTGCATGGTGTGACGCGAACAGGATGATATTGATCCCAAACAAATGTTCGATAATATCCTTTTCTCGTAAACGTTCAACAGCTTATTATGTTTATAAGCTTAAAGGCATAACTCTACAACGTGTTGACTGTGTTAAGGACTTAGGAATCATACTGGACTCAAGGCTTACGTTTCGCGAACATAGCGCATACATAATTTCTAAAGCATCTAAAGCACTTGGCTTTATATTTCGCTCGACCAAACATTTTAGGGACATTTATTGCATAAAAGCTTTATACTGTGCCCTGGCCCGCTCATTATTGGAGTACGGCTCTATTGTTTGGGCACCCTACTACCAAAACGGTATTCTACGTGTGGAAGCTGTCCAGCGGAAGTTCATGAGGTTTGCATTGCGCCGTCTACCGTGGAGTAATCCTCATAATCTCCCCAGCTATGAAAATCGCTGCAAACTTATCGGAATAGAAACACTGCATGATCGTCGAAGGATTGCCAAAACCTGCTTCATATCAGATTTGATATTGTCACATATTGATTGTCCAGAGCTTCTGCAGAAGGTTAATTTCAACGTGCAAACAAGAAACCTGAGGTCTCACAGTTTCCTTCAAATACCGTTTTCTAACACTAACTATGGCAGTCGTTTCTTCGATTTCGGATTGTCTCGCGCATTACTTAAAAAACGATACACCTCCGCAATTACAGCCACTGCTATTAGCGATTAATTTTTTTTTCACGTTCATATATATATATATAAGTAAAATGTAAGTTTAGTTCAGTAAGTGGTCGTCATTAGGGCATAATTGTACCCGTTGATAAGAATAAATAAATAAACAATACTAAATATGCATCGCGACATTATTCTCGTACTATACACAGTGCGGCTCCAGGCGATAAAAGGGGAACCGCGGGTTATACGGACAGTGGGGGTAATATGGACAGGTTGTTGATTTGTATAGTTATATTTTGAATTTCAGATTTCTGTTAATGAGAACACCTTCTACATGTTTATTTAGAAGCTATTATATTTAAGCCACCCTATGGCAATAAATACTGATCAAAAGTGGAAAAGGGAAAAAAATCGATGATCATACATGATTCCGCGTGTGGATGTAATTTCGATATTAAGCATTTTGAGTGGTTCAATATCAAAATTCAATTCGATGGTTATATTTCGGTTTGTGAGTTAAAAGTAAATTCATTTGAGTGGAAAATTTAAATTATTGAAATAATTGTACTGGTGGGGTAAAAGGGACAGTTGCCAGTGGGAGTAAGATGGACTGTGAAAAGTCTGTTTAACCTATTCATAAGGAATGCCCTGTGTATAAAAATGGAAATCAAATCGCCAAATGTAGGCTGTTTAGAAGCTGACTGGAACCAAATGCAAAATAGTTGAGAGTCTGTCCGTTTATACTGCTGAAAAGCACGATATCGCGATAGTTCGATTTTTTCATCATTCAAAGGACATTCGTGATGAGTTCAGACCTTCATATATTATAAACCTATCCACATTCCTCCCAATATATGTCCATATTACCAGCAACGAAAAAAAAGTTGTACTTTTCAGTCTGTTTTAATTTCAGTAAAAAACATTGAGAAACACTTTTTTGTAAGATATTTGGCCAATTAGGTACAAAAACAGTCCATTGAATTGCAAGAAACTTCATCAAAGTTTTGGGAAACATGAGTTTCCAAAGATATAATTGAAGTTCTTCTTAACATGCCCGTTTCACCTTCCCTATATTTGTTCCCCCAATATCACTATCTATTCGATAACGCAGACTTTTTTTTTCAACAATTCGTACAATCTGCACGGTTTGAAAATCGACAACTTATGTCCTATTTGATATTTCTCTTCCGCTCTACACTATGCTTGCTTCTTGCATATCCTGCTAATCCATTCTGCGGTGAAAAAAAATTTCAACGCTGTAGCAAAATAGAAACAGAGGTTAACCAGGGCGAGCACAATATTTAGATAACTTTCACTGACGGCCAACGACATGCATCAACAAATTTTGACTAAGATGGACTTTCATTGCAGGTACTAATATTCATAGACTTTGGTGATTTCAATAGTTTGCTTTCGAGGCAGTTTTGAGCTATGGAAACAAGTTTTTGGGTCAATATATAACCAGCATATAACTCGTAGATATTTTGTTCTTCGAATGAAGTGATTATCATGCCAATCCGTTCAACCGATATAGAGGTATGGACGCACAAAATGTTGCTCCCTAAATGTAACGCTCTCTTTTAAGAATTTTTAAACTTACACCCCAGTACAGATTCAAATATGATGTGATACAAAAATACAGAGGGACACTTCACCAGAGGGCATGAAATTCGACACGGTGCCCCCTCCAACGAAATGACATCATACTGTGCGATATTCATCTTTCATTCTTTCTTCAATCGAGCAAAACCGCTATGTATGACATCAGCATTGAGAAAGACTGCTGCCTAATACAGTTGGATCGAGACGACTTGAATGATGATGATGTTGTTGTTTTGAATTATAGAGGCTTTAAAATTCATCAGTTCATTCGCCTCTAGCCTTAACAAAGACTAACTTGGAAAAGTAAAGCAACAACTCGACCTTGAGAAAGGTCGTTTTCTTGCCGCCGTGTCGCTAGCTAGAAGATTGACGAATTGTGAATACTGTAATTTGAAATCGCTAATGGCATGTTCATACTCAATGAATAGAATACCGCGAACCTTAGACTGCAATATTTTCTCTATCCATATTGTCCGTAGAACGAATACTGCATTTGCATTTCGAGCGACCGATTTACGCTCATCTGATTAGCAAAAATATTTAATTATTGTACCTCGGCCAAAGGGAACGCAATGGGAAAATGTGTATTCTTCCAATTTTTATTAATTTTAACCATTTATGGATTACGGAATCGTAAAGTATTACTTTTCGGAAAAAAATGAGAGTTCGATTAAAATGCAAACCATCAAAAACCATCAAGATTTAAAATAATTATTAACGTTAAAACTATTTCATAAAAAACGTGTCCTGTTTTCTGATTTGGTACCATTACAGAAAGACGTAGTATTATGTTCGGAAAATAGGTAATGCTTTCATATTCATATTTTCATTTTTATTCACTAACACCAAAAAAAAGCCCTTCGGATTAAATATATTTAGATACTTAATCTACCAATATTACATAGCTAGACAACTTACTAATGTGTAAATGTGTAATGTGTCTCACTTCATTATTCTTATCTCATGTTTACTAGATGATTTTCTTACGTCTTCATGACTGTTACATATACAAAATGTTAACGGGTCTGACGGGCCAACCTGAAGAACCCGTTGGGCCTATGCGGCCCACGGGCCGCAGTTTGAGTATGGCTAATCTAGAGATTGAAGTAATTGTTCGACATATCAATGTCAATATTGAGCAATTCCAAATGAAATCGTCCTAAAATGCAGATTCTTAAAACATGTATTTTTTATTCGAATGTAAGTTTATATTCCGTTTGGGTTGGAGGAAATATGAGTTTTCCATAGCAATTGAGAATTTTTTGACTCGAGTGTAACTTTTCAATGAGGCGTATCGATTTTAGTAAGAGAAATCTTCGATAATTTATAGAGTATTGATGTTTCAACATGAAAAAATACACAATAAGAAAAAAAAATAATACAAAAAAAACAACAAAAAAATAATAAATGGCTATAAGATAAGGTATGGGGACGGCGCCAACGAAGAAGTGACCCATACCTTCTACATGGACGATCTCAAGGTCTACGCTGATTCACGTCAGCGTCTAGGTGTAGCTATCCGGGTTGTCGAAGATATAAGCAGGGACATCTACATGGAGTTCGGCCTCGACAAGTGCCGCTGTGTCCATCTGCTGAAAGGACAACTCACCGAATTCGGAGGCTACGAGGTCTATGACGGAGAGTTTATAAGAGACATGGTTCGTGGCGAATCCTATAAATATCTTAGATTCCGGCAGCTCACCGGGATTCGCCACTCCGATATCAAGACGGAGCTGCGAGACAAGTTCTCGAATCGAGTGAACTGTGTCCTGAGGGCTTTCCTCAACGCGGGGAACAAGGTACGCGCGATCAACACATTCGCGGTTCCCCTGCTGACCTTCAGTTTTGGTGTGGTCAAATGGAGCAAAACTGACCTAGAGGACCTTGAGAGGAGGATGAGGAAAGCATTCAAAGAGGCCGGAATGCACCATCCTCAATCGGCACTGGAGAGAGTTTCACTACCACGCAAAGAAGGGGGACTTAGAATCGTCGACATTCCTGCACGGTGTGTTGCCCAGGTACGACAACTGCGCGAGTACTTCGCAGAACGCGCCAATCAAAACGCGCTGTCTGCTGTCTGCGCCGCTGACAGAGGATACAGCGCTCTGCACTTGGCGCAAGCGGAGTACCAACTAAACTGCAATCTGCAGACAGTGGAGGAGAAGATTGCAGCTTGGAAGCAGAAGGCAGTGCATGGTGCCCACCCCCATCAACTGGACCGGCAACACGTCGACAAGGCCGCATCAAATTTGTGGCTAACGCGTGGTGAACTCTCTTCAGTAGTAGAAGCAGACATGATAGCCATCCAGGACAGGATAATGCCGACGAGAAACTGCAGGCGGTACGTCTGGCATCAAGACGTTGATGACATTTGCCGGATGTGCCATCAACCAGGTGAAAACATAGAGCACATCATGGAAGGCTGTCCCGTTTTGGCCAACGCAGCCTACACCGAGCGCTACAACAACGTGGCCCGTATTGTTGACAACTGGCGCTCCAATGTGCTCTACTGGAAGACAACGTACCAAACTACCGCTAAAGGTGTTGAACATCGAGAAGGAATTGGCCGGCATCCAAAAGTCGGTCATCCTTAGCACCTGTGCGATTGTTCGACAGTTCCTCGATCAGGACTAAAACAGCACGAGCATGCAGATACGTGCATTCCGCAGAGCCTAGTCCCCCTTTGGCATTCAGAAGCCCGGGGGCAGGTGAAAATTCTGGCTAAGTTCGCCTAGTTAAGAAGTGAGATAAGTCTGCCAAAAAAATAAATTGAAAATTAATAATAATATTAATACAAACTTTTAATATATTCGTGTTGCAAAATCAAAACACGAACAGTTTTCAAAGTAGAATTGAAATCCCAACAACACAAATTCACCTCGTTGATTCAATCGGACGTTATGGGTACAAAAAATTACTTGTTTGCGTTATGCCTAGATTGTACCTGAAGTCAAGTTTCCTTAAGGTACCTTTTTTTTAATGAGGTGAGGAACGCTCTTCCAGCCTTATCTGGTAAGGGATAACCCAGACGTCGAGTGGGGATCGCACCCACCAAATCCAAGCCCTCTACTCGTAGCCTCGTTCCCCCTGGGACCACATCTAAGCGACTACTTCAGGGGGCGGCTGTGCTCATGCACTTCACGAGTTTTCAACGCTAACTAGCGTTGATCCTTCCCTTTTTCTCTGTATATCTCATTTACGAATCCGTTGTACTCCACCACGCACATCCGTTGCACAGGATTCCTTTTACCCGTCGAGACGTGAGCCGATTAGGAATTGCCCTCCAACTTAACACGCAACCCGTCACAGTCACCCTCACGGGGTTTCTCACCTGTCGAGACGTGAACCGATTAGGAAGCGCCCTCCAACTTGACGCGCGCCTCGTCACAGCCACCCTTGCAGGATTTCTCTTCCCAACGGAGCGCCGATTAGGCAGTACCCTCCAACATAACGCGCACTCCGTCACAGCGACTCTCGTGGGGTACAGTCCATTGCAGCAGCCCTCGCAGTTGTTTCTCTTCTATGGTCAGGAATTATTACCACGCTGGTCGACCCTCCACTTCCGCTGTAGCTCGGACATGATGTGCACGATTACACTGTTCACAGCGTTCCAGGTGCCTTCCTCGCGACACTCGAATACCACGTGTTCTGGTGTTTCCTCCACGTCTCCACACTCCGGACAGAGTGGCGACGTTGCCTGCCCGAACCGGTGCAAATATTGCCGGAAGCAGCCATGTCCAGACAGGAACTGTGTCAGATGAAAATTCACCTCCCCGTGCTACCTGTTCAGCCAGTACCGGTATGGGCCCATACGTCCACCTACCTTTCTCCGCCGTGTCCCATTCCTTTTTTTTTTTTTTTTTTTTTTTTTTATCTGTATTATAGTGATTTTCAACTCATTTGGCTGGTTCGTCACTTTTTACTTCCATTTTTGGAAGAATGTCGGGAGTGAGAATTGAACTCGTGACCTTTAGCGTTAGAGGCATGGATGTTACCACTACGCCAGATCGCCTCCTGTCCCATTCCTGCTGCCACTTCAAGAGTGATTCTACTCTCGCTGTTTTCCGGATACCTCTGATTTCCTTCCGTCTGTAGCACTCTCCGTCTTCCGCCAGAGTGATGCCAATCGGGATCATGCCGGCGATAACGCAGACTGCCTCCAACGAAATCGTCCTATACGCGCTCGCAACTCGCATCGCCATGAGCCGAAACGTACGGTCCAGTTTTCTACGATTCCGGTGGGTTTCGAGAGCCGCCGACCAGGCTGGTGCTCCATACCGCAGTATGGACGAGGATACAGCAGCCAGAAGACGTCTTTTGCTACTGCAAGGTCCTGCGTTATTCGGCATTATTCTCGCTATCGCGCTAATGGACTTCTCTGCTTTCTCGCAGATGTAGTCGACGTGGTTGTTGAAATTCAGCCGGTCGTCGATCATAACTCCCAAGTATTTCAACCTACGCTTAGAAGTTATCACGTGTTCCCCGACTGTGATTTCCGCTCGCTGCACGGCTTTGCAGTTACTAACCAACAATACTTCCGTTTTATTATGAGCAATCTGCAGTTTCACTGCTTGCATCCAGTTCCCTACTGAGACAATGGACTCAGTTGCAAGCATCTTCACCTCTTCGAGCGTCTCGCTTGCCACTGTGAGAGCGATATCGTCCGCGAAGCCCACGATCTCCACGCCTTTGGGAAGCTTCAGATTCAGTACACCGTTATACATTACGTTCCTGAGCGATGGGCCCAGGATAGAGCCTTGTGGTACTCTGGCCGTTATATTCAACGTTGTCCGCCCCATGCTCGTCTCGTAGACTAGGACGCGGTTCTGATAGTAGCTTTCTAGAATTCTGCACAGGTACCCAGGAACCTTCATACGGTGTAGTGACTCGGCGATGGCTTCCCAGCTAGCGCTGTTGAAAGCATTCCTCACGTCGATCGTTACTATAGCACAATGTCGGTCGCCCCTCCGCTTTTGCTGGCATCTCTGCTTTTTCAACCACTGTCCGGATAGCATCAACGGTGGACCTGCCTTTCCGGAATCCAAACTGCATCTTTGACAGACCATGGTCACTCTCCGTACATTTCGTCAGTCTGTTGAGGATAATCCTTTCCAAGAGTTTCCCGAGCGTATCCAGAAGGCATATAGGCCTATAGGATGTTGGTATCCCCGAGGGCTTTCCTGGTTTTGGCAGCAACACTAACTTTTGGATCTTCCATTTCTTAGGAAAGTGACCATCATCCAGGCATTTCTGTAGCACTATCCTGAAAATGTCCGGGAACGCCTGAATCGCCGTTTTCAAGGCCGCGTTGGGGATTCCGTCGGGGCCGGGCGCTTTGTTTACCTGCAGTCTCTTCGCCACTGCTACCAGTTCTTCACTGGAAACTTGAGAACGTTCGGTAGCTATTTCGGCGTACGGTGTCGGTGGCCATATCGTAGGATCATGCATCGGAAATAAACCCTCCACAATGACCTTCAGCTTCTCGGGACACGATTCGACGGGCGTCACAGGTCCTCTGATCTTCGTCATCACGACTCGATACGCGTTGCCCCATGGGTTGGCATCTGCATCTCGGCACAGCTCCTTGAAACAGTTCGCTTTGCTCAGTGTAATTTCCCGTTTCAAGGCGGCTCTAGCTGCTCGGTACACCGTATTACGTTCCTCTCTATTAGCACTGTTTCATGCTCTCTGAACGCGTCTTCTGGCTCGAAGATAGCTATCGCGAAGGTTGCGGAGAGTCGTTCCACCAGTAAGCTGGGCGTCTTCCATTTTTTGGTGCAACTTTCCTCGGCATGGTAGTGTCGCTTGCTCTCACCAGTAGATCTGTCAACTTTTCTGCGTTCCAATCTGAAGCTTCGCTATCTACACGAAGTGCTTCGACGAAAAGGTCCTTGTCGAAAGCATTCGTCTTCCACTTCCGCTCACAGCTTGTTGTCCTCCGAACTAGCACGTGGTTTCGTTGACCGATTCTGTACCGGATCGCCTGGTGATCACTGTGCGTATACGACTCGCACACTTTCCGCTCCGTACTCGCCAACAGCGACGGACTGCAAAAAGTAACGTCGATGATGGATTCGCGCCCATCTTTCCGGAAAGTGCAGGTGGTACCTTCGTTCAGTAACGTTACTTCCAGCTTTGCTAGAGCTTCCAGTAGACTGTGCCCTCTGATGTTGGTGCATCTACTTTCCCACTCCACCGCCCAGGCGTTGAAGTCGCCTCCAATGACGATCGGTGTTCTACCGATTAGTTCCTCGGTCATTGCGTCTAGTATCTGGTGGAATTGCTCAGTTGTCCATCTCGGGGGTGCGTAGCAACTACACATGAAGATTCCATTAATTTTGGCAATTACGAAACCTTCATGTGAAACTCCAACCCCTTCCTGGATAGGATATCTGCCCATCACCTGTATTGCAGCAATCCCTAAACTATCCGTCGCCCAGCTGCCGTTATCACGGGGTACTCGGTACGGCTCCGCTATGATTGCAACGTCGCATTTTGTCTCTGTTGTCGACTGCCACAACAGTTGCTGAGCTGTATTGCAATGGTTCAGATTGATCTGAATTTT
This sequence comes from Toxorhynchites rutilus septentrionalis, assembly GCF_029784135.1. NCBI lineage: Eukaryota > Metazoa > Arthropoda > Insecta > Diptera > Culicidae > Toxorhynchites > Toxorhynchites rutilus. The sequence continues at coordinate 195,604,086 of NC_073745.1, read as the reverse complement.
CTCCGTTACTGCGATTCTGCTAACGCCTTCTTATACGAGGGACACTTGAAGCTTCCTGTCGCATGATCGCTGCCGTTCTCTGGTTTGCAGAGCAGGCATTTCGGTTGCATTGTGCAGTCTCTCGTAACATGCCCTTTCTCACCGCATCTCCTGCAGAGTTCAGACCTGTCGGGGCCTGGGCAGCTTCTTGCCTGATGTCCAAAGCCCATGCACTGGAAGCATCTCTCCATCCGCTTGGTCACCCGGGGCACCATCTTCTATGTATAGGTATAGGTACCTATGTATAGGGTACCTATGTATAGGTACCTATGTATAGGGTACCTATGTATAGGTACCTATGTATAGGGTGCCAATGAAAATGGTCATCTCGAGTTTCAAAAAGTTCCCCCATAAAAAATGTTCACCACTTCGAAAAAACACCCTATGCAAAATATAAGCTCAATCGGACTTAAGGGAAGGTGCCGCAAAGCGGTCAAAGTTTGAGTTTTTTGAAAATCGAAAAATCAGCCAAGGGGGGAGTAAAGGAAATCGGGGGTTTCGAAATTTTTTTTTTTGATGCCAAATGTCTTAAAATTGCATGAAATGTCAAGATCTAGTGTCATCTCAGATTTTTTTTTTGTCAAAAATCGATTTCCGCTGATTTTTCGATTTTCAAAAAATTAAAATTTTAACGTCTGCGACACCAGTAAATGAAGTCCTAATGAGCTAATATTTTGCATAGGATATATTATTGTGCAAATCAACATTTCGCAGCAAGTTCTAAATGAAAAATCGAGATAACTATTTTTATTGGCACCCTAAACCATTCTTTTCGTTTCGCATGCCGAAGAAAAATCCAAGTCCCAGAGTGCCGATTTTTGACATTTCAAGACATTTGGCATCAAAGAAATTTTTTCGAAAACCCCGATTTCCCAAGGGGGGAGGGGTGATTTTTTGATTTTCAAAAAACCCAAACTTTGACCGCTTTACGCCACTCTCCCTTAAGTCCGATTGAGCTGAAATTTGGCGTAGGGTGTTTTTTCGAGACGATGAACATTTTGTATAGGGTAACTTTTTGAAATTTTAGGGTCGATTTTTTCTCATACATCCATTGGCACCCTAGTATACAGCCATTCCACTATTCAACCCGATATAGTGATTCTCAGATTTTCGTGAAAAGTTGTAGTTTTGTTACTTATCGCAGAATATTAGGCCCTTATTTCTTTTATTACGGTTCCCATTTCTATTTTAGGGTGATACAAAAAATCATTTTTAACACTGTTTTCCAAAAATAACTTTTTTCGAAAATTCATAACTTTTGAACTACTGAACCGATTCCGATGATCGACATATCACATTTAAGACAATTAGCTGGTGTTTTTTGAAAAAAATACTACAGTTGCAAAAACATTGAATTTTGTGTTCATTATTCTATTGTATTTGTTTTTTATGGTTTTCATAGTCTCGGGACCAAGGACGCTACATCTTTTTACATATTTTTTCTGAAGCTGAGTTTTTTTACCTAATATATCCAAAAATCAGAGAGTCATTATTTTTTGTTTTTGAGTTATGATTTTTCAAAATTAACCGATGGCCCGAAAAATCTATGTTTAACTCTTTTCTTCACCTTCAATTTGATATGTCGATCATCGGAATCGGTTGAATCAACGAAGTGTATTTGTGTTGTTGGGATTTCAATTCTACTTCGAAAACTGTTCGTGTTTTGATTGTGCAACACGAGTAATATGTTGAAAGTTTGTATTGAGATAAAACAAATTAATATCGCTACGTTTTGTATTAACCCACATGACTTCAAATGTTTTTCAACTTAACTTCTAAACATATATTTGTACCATAATGATGGATTTGGAAAAGTTGTTGAAAATTATAGGCAAATTCATTAAGTTTCATGAATATGACGGTATAACACGACAAACATATTAAAAGGATCTATTTACTACAAAAAAAAATTAAAAAATATATCTCGAGAATGGCTGCATTTAGAAGGAGATTGACATGAGCTTTCTTGTTTTAAATCACGTCATGATTCACAATTTATGGCTGAAATTGATTGTTAACATACAAAAATTATATGTTTCGAAAATTCATAAATATTCGATGTTCAACAAAGATCGTCAAATATAGTTTTACCGTCTTGGTTTATTTTTTAACAAGTTTTTGTGAATACTGTAATTTGAAATCGCAAATGGCATGTTCATACTCAATGAATAGAATACCGCGGACCTTAGATTGCAATATTTTCTGTATCCATATTGTCCGTATTAAATTTTCTACAGGACTTCTAAACAAAAATACATATTTCAGATAATGCAAATTAAAGGTTTTTTTTCATAAATGATAAAAGAGCACTAATTTTTTTCTCAATGTATATTTTTTTACGTTTAACAATCAATACTTTGTAACTCTTTCTAAGACACTATTTCGGTTCGACTCATAGTTTTTGAGACATAAATCATCGAAGATTTCTCTTACTAAACTCGATATGCACTATTGAAAAGTTACACTTGAGTCAAAAAATTCTCATTTGCTGTGGAAATCTCATATTTTCTCCAACCAAAAACGGAATACAAACTTTCATTCGAATCCAGAATTCTCATGTTTTGTCATTCGTCGATTTGATTTGGAATTGCTCTATTGGCATAATTTTAGCTTGTAATTGACTGTCAGATGCGAACAAATGGTGAATTAAATTGCTAACCATGTTCCATCAAATAAAAAAAAAGTAAACAATGACATATACGATTTAGTTAGGCACGTAACATCTCTGACCTCAGTCAACTACTTATCATACAGATCGTTCCAACGACATAACTGTATAATGCCATAATCAGCTAATAAATTAATTCAAATCACACTTGAACTAGTTCAATAGTTCAAAATCCAAATAACGTCTTCGCAATAGACGTGAACATAAAACACGAAAGCCCTTTTTTGCTTCATTTGTCCGTGTGCTTCTCGTTCGAAATCCGCCGCTCTCTGTTCGGCGTTGGCGCCACCAAAGGTGAAATTTATTCCGCCCGACCTTGTCGAGAAATTGATTTATGCCAACTCGGCTCAGCAATCCCGGCCAATATGTACATTTATAGCGCTACACAGGACGACGAATTGAAGAAAACATGCAATGCGCTGCTGCTGCTGGTGCTACTGCTGGAGGTGTTGGGGGTGGGTGTTTCATATACCGCCCCACACACACACACACACCGTCCGCATAAAGAGGCAGGTGGCAAGTTATTTAAGTAGATGGTAATTTAGCGCCACCACAGCGAACGAAAAAAGGAAGCTTATTTTTTTTCCGAAAAAGGTTAGTTTTATTGTACCAGAGCGGCCATAAAGTCTCGGCTAGATGGTGATAAACCAGTTGGTTGTACTGCGAACTTGCGTAAACCGTCGCAAGGTGAAATAATCAATAATGCCCAGACATTTATGGTGGTTTAGAGTGAAATTATTTTTTCCGAGCGGAAGAATGGTCGCTTTCTGGTTCAGATTGGTCGGTGTGAATAGAAGTTATTAGTTTTAATGTCATTTATTTTGACGGCGATAACAGATTTGTCTGTTTGTTCATACACTATTCAAAATAAGTCATTTATAGAATAATTGAAGTTGTTTCGGAGTAATCAATTGATATGAGTAGTATATTCTACTTCTATTCTGATGGAAAATTCTAAATTATGGCATTTGAAATTTGAGATGCTAACTAAACTGTTACAGTATTTAAATACTATAGCATTTGTGTAATTTCTTTAAACCATCTGTCTGTCACATTGCCTTCCTACTGGACGATAATCTGCCTGAATTGAGGTCGTTATAAGGTAGCGATGATTATGATGGAAGAAGAAAGCTTTTGCCTAGGAAAAAGATTCTCCATTTATCAATACCTTTATTTCGAGAACAAACTTTTCACGCCGAAAATTAGGACAGCAGAAATGTCACAATTTTGTGGTAGCACACTAATTTTGAGCGAAATCATCCTGCATTTATCTCGAAGCTTGAAGGGTCTCTTGCGTGAAAGCCCGAACCTTTTTTTCCTCGTGATATGCAAGGATAAGCATTTCCTCGTTTAAATCAACAATCAGCATCATTGTTGCTCTTCTCTCACAATCATATGTAGACACACAACAACAGCAGCCATCATACGGCGGCCGTCACCGGCATCTCCTCCTCTGATGATGATGTTCATCATTATGCTATGAAGGTTGCCAGCAATCAGCTATAAGAGACATTGTTAAGGGAGTACATCACGTGTGTCATCTCATCTGGATGAAAGCTCTCCACGAGCGTGTGTCATACGGCGAGTAAGCTGCTATGTTTTCAGCACATGTGCTCACCGCCCTACTCGAGCCCCCTAGTCTCTCTCGTATTCATCACTAGCTTTAAATGAAAAATGGCTTCCCTTCCGCGCGCCGCCGGAATCCATGTCTACCAACGACTGCGAAGAAGAACCGAGGAGGGATACAAGCCTACCTGCGCGCTATATTCATAAGTCTGTTTTTGAAAGAAATTTGCATATAAATACGTTATCGTCTCGGTGTATCCAACGGGGAGGCTTGCCTAAATCGTTCTAAAAGAGAGAGACGGTTGTTCTACATACCCTTCTTTGAAGATTTAGATGAACATTGAAACTAGTTTAAATTGTATTATGTATGATTTTGATACGAATGAATAATATTCAAGGTGTTTGCTAAATAAACAAAACTTTTCAAAATAACATATTCTATCCAAGAGGCACATTTCACCGATATATATATATCCAACAGGAGAAAAAAAAATCTGTTAACAACATTGTATCACCCACGCTCCCAGAAATATATGGTCAGAAATCCACCACAAACTATAAACACACTTGAACCTATTTTTTGAGTTTCCAGAGATATGTACGAAGCCGGTTGAATTGAAGTATATAGTATAGGATATTATAATTATTTTTATTGATAATAATGGCCATTTGAGCTTTATTGTTGGGTTCAGGCGCGGAACATACAAAAAACTATAATTCGAGTGTTTCATAACTATAGAACCAAATGGAAAAACTCTCATTCCTTTAAAAAATTAACGTCAATTTCACATGAATTACAATAAGTTTCTTATTCGTAGGTCATCTTTAGTTCTCAATCAGTACAAACAACCCATTCGGGGTGGTTTCTACCAAGCTGCGCCGTGTTGTAGTGTGTATCTCATTCTACGCAGAAGATACTTCTCATTTAAGCTCTTCAAATCACTCATATTGTTTGTAAACTGCATCTACTATTCGTACGATCACTCCTCATAAGTTCTTGATAGGGTTTTGATCTAGTAAACAAGCTGACCAGTCCAGAATCTGAAGTCCCTGTGCATTAAACGATGCAATGACTTTCCGGATTTGCTATGAAAAGATATCTAAAACAGCCCTTTTTGAAAACATTTTCCTCAAACCATCAAACTGCCGCCTGCAAAGTTACGAGTTGAAAAAATTACGTGACAGATTCCGTAAGTCCTTCCAGTTTGAAGAAATTCTATTCAAGATGAATTTCTTTTTATCAGAGAAGTTCTCCTTAAATAGTGAAACCGAAGGGATTAGCTTCCACATTAGTTTTTGGACCCGCAGCTCTGGAGATGAAATTTTTATGGTTTGGGGAGAATTTTCTCCAATAGGCTTTAGATAGCTTACCATCAATATATATGAACAGTTAAGAGTGCAACGAAGTACTTCAGAATCATTTACTGCTGTTTTTGCATCGAAAACAATGTAATAATTGTGTAATTTGGCATCAATTCATAAAATCCGGAAAGTCATGACATGATTTAATGAATAGGGGCTTCAGATTCTGGACTGGTCAGCTTGTTTACCAGATCAAAACCCTATCAAGAATATATGAGGAGTGATCGTACGAATAGAAGAAGCAGCTTACAAGCAGTATGAGTGATTTGAAAGCCTCAACGAGAAATATCCTCTGCGTAGAACGAGATACACACTACAACATGGCGCAGCTTGATCGAAACCACCCCGAATTAGATATTTGTATTAATTGAGAACTAAAGATGACATACGAATTAGAAACATATTGTAATTCATGTGAAATTGATGTTAATTTTGTAAAGGAGTGAAAGTTTTTCCATCTGGATCTATAGTTATGAAACACTGGAATTATAGTTTTTTGTATGTTCCGCGCCTGAACCCAACAATAAAGCTCAAATGGCCATTATTATCAATAAAAATAATTATAATATCCTATACTATATACTTCAATTCAACCGGCTTCGTACATATCTCTGGAAACTCAAAAAATAGGTTCAAGTGTGTTCATAGTTTGTGGTGGATTTCTGACCATATATTTCTGGGAGCGTGGGTGATACAATGTTGTTAACAGATTTTTTTTTCTCCTGTTGGATGTGAACCACTGCGTCCATTGTTCTGAACTATTGTGGTATTAAGAGATACTAAAACACTACTTTGATATTAAATAAGTTCAGAGTATCCGCGTCGCTCTAGAGCAATCGAGCAATCAACAGATAACAACAACAACAAATCAAAACATTGAGCGCTTTGAGGCACCCCTAAATCATGTCCGAGTGAGCTGAAACGTTGCACAGGTCATTTTTTGGGCCAATAAACAAAATTCACATGGTCGGTTTTGGAAATTTGACATGACCTATTTCGCTGCCACTCTAACGGGCACTGTGGAGAGAGGAAATACTGCACTTTAAGCTTCGCCCAATGGCAACTTATTAACACGGCCAGAGCGTAAAGGCAGAGTATTTCCATTTTATATTAACCAGTTTTGCTTCTGTCAGCAAGCGGTCAACATCGCTTTGGAGGGTCGATAGCGGGTCACGTTGTGAATTAAATTCTGGTGCAGTTCCGTTCGCAACTTTAAATTTATGGTGGAACTCAGTGAAATGTTACAAGCTTACGAACTTCTTGCTGAATACCTTCCATCTATTCCCACCACTTTCCATGTCAGATGGCAATTCGATTCTTCAATTTACGCTTGACAATTGCCCAATAATTTTCGATGGTACGAAAATCTGTACGATTTGATGCATTCATACTTTTTCTTTAATAAAATCCATATTATTCTGCTTATACCATTCTACGACATCCCGGTTGTAACGACAGTTGGCTAAGTTGGGCAAGACCATCACGGGACCCTCGTGTGATCGAATGAACGGTAAAATTATCTTCAGAGCACACTTCTCCTTGTGAAGTTACCCATTCAAAGTTGGTCCAGTGGTGAAAATCTCTGTTTTCTTTCCACAACTACAGATACATTGCCAAATCATCAACTTGCGTGACAAGTTTAAACTTACCCGGGTAACTTCTTACGTTTAGCAAGGTATAAATTTCGATTCGGTATTTCTCCAAATTCCATTTTCATATATTAGGAAATCCATTATTTTTCTCGATAGCTGGTTGTGGTGATCGACAATTCACACTAAAAGAAAATATATTTGCTTTTTTTGTTTGTTCGATTCAGTTGTGAGTTACAGAGTGTTAACATTGGAAGTCATCAAAGAGAAACTTCGGTACATTTTGCACTTTTCTGCGAAAATATAAGCCAGGTCGCTGAAATTGTGAATGGTGTTTATGGTGTTTGTTTAATTTTTTTGTTTTAATTTTTGGTTTTTTCAGATCTCTACTACTAACAAATGTACCGTTTGAAGCTAGCGATTGACCAGAAACGTCCAGAATTTGCCAACAGAAGAGGTGTTGTGTTCCATCAGGATAACGCAAGGCCACTCAACTCCGGGAACTTGATTGGGATGTCTCAATACATCCACCATATAGTCAAGACATGGAACCAAGCGATTACCACCTTTTTCTCGCATTGTCTGAGTGATAAGAAATTGGGATCAAGACAAGATTGTAAAAATCTATTGCTAGAGTTTTTCGCCAATAAGGACCAAGACTTCTATGAGAGAAGTATTATGTAACTACCGAACAAATTTTACAACAAAACGGTGCATATTTGACCCAAATCGGACAATCCAAAGTATATTGGAAAAAGTTTTGAATTTCACGCGAAAATGATGGATGTAGCGCTGTTCCCCCAACCTAATATATCCCAAAAACAAAAAAAAAATTTTTCTGAGATTGACATGACCGCATTTTTAACGTAGGACTACAAAATTGTTGTTAGCGAGTACAACAATTTTCCTTTTTCCGCCGAAGTACATTGCTCTCACCGCTGGAAAATACCTTCTTCAAATCCGGCTTGAAATGCACTACACTTGCCGTCGAATTCAATCCGGGAACAATTCACGAAAATTGATGATCAGTCGAAAAAAAATCAATTCGCTTTTCATTGCATCGAATGTTGCTTTGTATTGAAATTTCACAAATAACTGAAAAGGGCCGATTTGTGTGCGTGGTTTGATTCATTCTTTACATCAAAAGCTTGGTTCATTTGATGTCTGGTCGCAGAAAAACGGATCTGTCTCGGAACAATGTGAATGCAATAGAAATGGCGAGGACTCGAAACGAAGATCACTTATTGAACTTGAAGGTAAAAATAGCAAAAAAAAAAAAATAATCCAATTTGGTTTTGATGAATCCTCGAGCTTTTCTTCGAATGCCACTAACGATTGGTTAGCATGGGCGGTCATTTTGTTCCATCATCTCTTCATCTCTGTCACATCCCAAGTCATCTTTTCAATCTTGTTCAACTTCTATTTGTCAAATGCCCAATATTTCTCAAGTGGGCGGAATTGAGTAGGGTGGATTGATGTCATTTTCGAAGAAATACACCCCCTTGCCACAACACCACTGTATGTTTTCTCGGAGCGCTACAGTAAAATAAACCATTCGTCCAAATATTAAATGGACCAAAGCTTTAATACGACGATCATAACACTAATAATGAGCAAGCAACGTAAAGGTTGTTCTTCTTCTTAGTATTATAGCTATAACAGCAAGTCTTGTGGTGCTTGTGGTGATCATTTCAATCTACATTTGGCAACGAACAAAACCCAACAACAATGTGTGCGTGTTGTGCAAAAATACTCAAGCGCTCTCCACTCTCCATTATTGTTGACTGCTCACGGCTAGGAGCAAGACTGAGTAATAGAACAAAGGAGAAAAAGCAAGTCTTGAATTGTAGGCTTTAATTTTTCACAGTGCAGTTGAGAGGCTGATTGCTAGCTGGATAGTTCCCGAATTGTAATTCATACGTTGGTTTCTGTTTTGGCACCCTCAATGAAAGACGTAGTCCTATTTCAAAAAAACCTCAGCTTTCTGAAAATGATGCAAGCAGCTCAGGTCTCTGTGCCTTTAATAACTGTTCAATACGATTTTGTTCAATTTCAGCGTCGAAAACAGACTCATAGTTTTAGGGCTGCGCTTTACACTGATAATGAAAAACGATGCCATAACGATACTTTTCAATTGCCAACTCTATCGATTCGTTTGAAAATAGAGAAAAGATGAAATACACTCCCTGATTACAACACTCGCACCAACTTGGCAAACTCCATTGTTGTGAAGTGGAGCCCAACTAGGCAAAAGGTCAGAAAAGCGGCTCCTACTGCTGATTTGTTGGTTCGTGGAAAAACCCATTTGAAAACATATTCACCCCTTTGGCGCGGGCTTCGTTACAGTTTCGAAGCCAGCTCACTGACTGCTAACAGGAGACTTAACTTTCATAATTGTAAAATGTTCAAATTTATTGCTAGTGCTACTTTCGAATGCCGCCGTCGTCTTTTCTTCCTCGTGGCAGACAACAATTTAGAATCATCAGGACGACCCAGTCTCCAAGTGGCACTCCTTCTTTGCGCTGCTTTGCGCCAGGACGACCAGGAACACAAGTGCTGCTGTTGCTGCTAGGTTGAGTATTGGCCAAGAATGGCAGAGAAAAATGAATATTTCATAATTAGAGCAGAAAACATTTTGCCAACCAATAGCGTGTGCTCGTGTTTATTTTTTATTCTTCGGTGGAGATATTTCCCGTTATAGCAAGGAGAGAACAGTAGTGAGCATGATTGAATAGATTTTGTTTGAGATTTATTTTTGACACGACAAATCTTCCAACGGTTATTACACGCTGTTGTTATTTGGTGAGGGAATTCAGATCCTATTGGAATATCTAAGTTTGCCAAATTATTGTTGTATTTTTTATGAGTTGTTAAATGAATCGGTTGACGCTAAACGACAAAAAAACAAAGGAGGAAAGTCTGACATTTTTTTTAACAGCAAACCTAACAATATGAAATTTCGCAGTGATTCTAGCTAATCATCTAGCAGGTCATTGGAAAATTCGATGAATATATCTTTTTCACGAAGAAATAAATGTAACTTGTACCTTGTAAATTTCAATAATTTTCGCTATATTGTGCAAATATTATTTAAAGAAAACTTCATGATTAAACACAAAAAAATTATTTTCAATTCAATCTGGGTATCTAACTGGAACATTCCACGGATCAAGTTTCAAGAAATACTTTAAAATTTCGATGTCACTCTTCGCTGCTACAATCTTTGTCTCGAGTGTGCTGTCGATTCCATACAAATGAAAACGCTTTTCGTTAGAAGACATTCATTTGGCCAGCGCTGAACGATTTACAAATCACTTTAAATTTCTGGAGCTTAAAATTACAACCCCCATTCGTTCGTTTGGGATTATTTTGCTCACTCGATGCCACCGCAGCAAAAGCCAGAATAACAACACATGGGAGATCTAATTTCTCCATCAATGTGTGTCAAGCCATCCGTGTCGTATTCGAAGGGGGCGGAGGCCCATTCCCATCACACTGTGTAACATACATACATACATGCAAACATACATACAAGCCCACACGAACTCTCATATCTTACACTTTGCAAATGAAACAGAATGCCGGTCGGCAAAAGTTTCCAGATGAAATCAAATTTCGCTTAAGTAACCCGACACGTGACGATGAGGGCTGGCTGGTTGGTTTTTACACTGTCTTCGCTTCCACGTGTTTCCCTTCAGAAATCTTCTCTCATTCTGTGGGCAGCAGCAACCGACCCAAAGACCGAGCTGACTGCTGTTCACAATTTACGAGGAAAGTATGATGAGCAGCAAAGCGCCAGCATGGTTGGTGAACATCCATCTAGAAACACGTATGGTTTGATAAACTCGAAGAAAACTTCTAAATACATTTTAAAATGTATTGTATGTAGGGCTGCTTTTTGTTTGTTGTTGGAATATCATGTAAAATTATCATTCCAGTAACATCTCATTTTCGCTGCATTTGTGATATCAGTGACTAACAAGTATAGACTTGGTAACAACCCTTTCCTCTGGATGACAAAGTATTCCCAAATCATTGTACTAAACTAAACGTGTTTGACTTCAATGTTTCGCGCTACAAAAATGTGTGTAGTTTTTGTAGTGTACTAAATTAATTTTTATAGTGCAAGTATATTTTTTGTCATTGGGGTGAATATTTTACGTGTTGGTTAAATAAATAAATAAATACTTAAAAACAAATTGAACACAAGAGTCACGAACTTTTCAAGTATGTTTATCGAATGACAATGATTTTACGGTTCTTTTACAGACATTCGTTTGAAACAGAAAGCTTACAGCTACTTTATTCAAAGTATGTTCCATTGGAAACGACAACCTTGGCCTATCATTCAAACGATACACGTATTCCACGCTGGTAGAAATCTGGTTGTTTTGAAGCTATTTTTTGTCATGATTCATAAGATTGATGTCTACATAATACGGCGTGTGAGATAGAACCTCTTTGATCATTCTTTCTATATAATTCTTGACAGATCCATGAATATGTAGCCTGGCGTTGTCAAGCAGTAAAATTATCTTTTCGTGTCTACTCTCCCATTTTGGCCCTTTTCTCTTTGGAATTCTGTTCGAAGGTATTCACTGTCATCAGCCCGTTCACCAGTGATAGAAAGTAAGAATGCAACAGAATCAAATGAACAAGTACACGCCTTCCAAATGAACGTGTGGCCAACATCAACATAAGGCTACCAATACGATATTCGCCTCGTTTTATAAGTCCGTGAGGTCATACTTGAACACCCAATAGTATTTTCAAAATATATCGATGCTTGGCTATACTTGGGATAGTCTAGGTCAATGGTGTTCAACCTTTTTTTCAGAGGGGCCACAAACACATGTTAGACATGGTGTCGCGGGCCGCAAAACAAAAATAAATGTACTACCAAATTATAACCAGCGAGAAACAAACATTTTAAAAATTCAAAAATGAAACTTTTTACTACAAACATTTGGTAACACTGACAAGGGCCAGCGAATTAATGTTTTAACTGAGTGAGGAACGCGGAAATTCACCAATATTTATAGATTTTCGTGTATGAGTTCCAAACATCATACACACCAGATGGGCCAACCAGAAGAGCTCGCCGGGTCACATGCGGCATGGTGTCGAGTATTGCTGGTCTAGGTGCTTGAACTTTTTGGTCTAGAAACCAAAAAAAAAATTCATGCTTTTAAGAATCTGAATATCTGAAGGAATTTACATGGAAAATCGTTATAACTAATTTCATCGTAATCTTTTCATGTTGAACGAGGATGACTGACGGGTTTTGTGCAAAGTTTTGAAATGAAATAATTTGGAATGACCTATTAAAAACTATTCAGTCTAAAATTAGTAAGAAAGTAAACATGAATTTGGCGTCCTGACAGACATACGAAATGATAATTAAGATGTATCCCTGCTGAACAACGGAGGATAAAGAGATTAATAAAGAAAACAATGTTGCTTCTGTATTTATTTATGACTTTGTAAAACTCTCATCATTAGTTTCATGTGCTACATACAAAAAAATAATTTAATTAAAAAAAAATTGAATTCAAAAATGCCGTTGTTTAATTTTTTTCTTTTAGATTTTTTCAAGGTTTTGTTCCATCAACGGATATTTTTTTTAAATTTATTTTAGTTTGAGTATTTAATAAATTAAAAGAGGACATGACATTTGAGTTGAGAGATTTATATATATATATACTAGCTGACCCGGCAAACTCCGTCTCGCCTAAAATTTGTTTTTTGTTATCAATGCCTTCAAACATTCACGTTTTCTTACTAAGCGCAAGTTCATGAGTCAAATCGCAGAACTGTTCATTGATTGATTTTCTAATCGACCCCGTTGAATTTATCTTTTACTATGAAATTCCTAGTACTCTACCAAACTCTCTACCAAAACTCATCATTATAATATCAGATTATTTTCATACACAATTCTCGTTCAAGATTTTTCAACCACTTGCAAATAACATGTTTCTCCGTTACATGGAATAAATGTTTGATACAGAAAACATGATAGCATAAAGACGGACCCTCTTCTCCCCTAAGAGAGGGGAGAGTAGTGTCTATTCACCATAGAAACGTTTCGTGGCACCTAAACTCTTCATATGCCGAATTTGAGTCCATTTTCTTGATTAGTTTTCGAGTTATGCAGAAATTTGTGTTTCATTTGTATGGCAGCCCCCCCCCCCTAAGAGAGGGGAATGGAGTATCTAACCATCATAGAACCATTTATTGCACCCTAAAACCTCCGCATGCCAAATTTCGTTATCATTTAATAGATTAATTTTCGAGTAATGCAGAAATTTGTGTTTCATTTGTATGGCAGAGAGGAGGGTGGAGGGTCTAACCACCGTGAAAACAATTATTACGCCCTAAAACCTCTATATACCTAATTTGGTTTCATTTGCTCGATTAATTCTCGAGTAATGCAGAAATTTGCGTTTTATTTGCATGGCAGCCCCCCCCCCTAAGAGAGAAGGGAGGAGTATCTCACCATCATTGATTTTATTGCACCCTAAAACCTCCACATGCCAAATTTGGTTTCGTTTGCTTGAATAATTATCGAGTAATGCAGAAATTTGTTATCATTTAATAGATTAGTTTTCGAGTAATGCAGAAATTTGTGTTTCATTTGTATTGCAGCACCCCCTTAGAGAGGAGGGTGGAGTGTCTAACCACTGTGAAAACATTTATTGCTTGAGCTTGAGCTTGAGCTTGGGTAGACTGTACAATTCGTAGTTGCTCTCCGTGATTGACCTGAACCAACCAAATTGCACAAAGAACACACAGAATGACGCTTGGGACTAGCAAATCATTCTCGTTGTGCAATTTTCGGTGATTCGAGCTTTCAATGATCAATAACGACGCCGGCCACGTCCTTACAGTCACCAGGGGAAGGGTAGGAATGTTAGTATGATATTCGCCGCCCGAAGGCCAGAAGGGTCGCCTCTATAGCGTGGTTCCCTAGCGTTTATCATGGAAGGGATAGTTTGTTAGTGGGAAGGGGTAATAATCAGGATTCACTGTGGTAAGTGATGTGATTATGCTAACGCAAACTAGAGATCACTTGACGAAACGAAAACTTGAAAACCAAATGCATTTCGTAGCCGTGAAGATATTAAAGGGTGACCTGAAAAGGTCTCTGCAAAAGGATCATAACTCTGGTAAGTGAATTAATTTTGTAAGCGTGGACCCAATTACTCGTTGAAACGAAAACTCGAACATCAAATGCATTTCGTAGCAGCTGAACGGTAACCTGAAAAGTTTCCTCTGTTCAACGGAGCAAAAACTCGAAAATCAAATGCATTTGAAGATTGAATATATTGAAGGGTCACCTGATAAGGTCTTATCAGACTCGGATCGGACTTAATACTTGTGCCTAGTCGCACGTCATGCTCTTCCATTGTAATACACGGAAATCACGGAAGTTTTCCGAATTGGGACTCTAGCATCTTGAACCTAGTCTTGCAATTTATATTTGAACCTCGAAAAGGAAAACTTGATACCTGCGATTTGGATTTGTAATAAAAGCTAACAATTTCTCAAGTAATCAGTCGAGCAATTATTAACGAAATTATTGTTCTTGTAGTAAGGGTTTGAATGACATAATTGAAGGAAAAGCAACGTCAATCCTCTATTAAAAAAAAACCGAAAAGGAGATACATACAAGAAGAACTCACTGACATTCAAGGTGAACTACTAATCCCAAGAAAAAAACATGGGTGAGCAAAAGAGACAAATGTAAGTTAATTCAAACTTTTCTCTCGACCTCCGTAACATTCTCATGGTCGAAACGCACACTACATTGAATATTCTTGCATGGAAATCTTATGGCCGCTTGTACATACACATCAAAGTCAACGTCTAGCTAGATTTAAAAGAAAAGAAAATCGATGTTACGTTGACGTCAATGTGCTCTTTACCACGAAGACAATATTAGATATATAAAAACCTCTAAAACTATTGGATCTTCTAAAACTCTAGAATGTCGTTTAGATTGAATGCAACTTCGCGCGAAAATGCGGCTGCACAAATCTCACGCAACTGCGAGAAGTAAACAACGACATAGAACTGCACCGGCGTGGCTACACCGTCCGCTCCGCCTTGCCGTGACCGAAATCGTTTGCCTCGAACAAACAAAACAGCCTGCCTCCATCCGTCAGCTACCGCACAATCAAAATATGCTCTCCGATCCAATCCTCAAAACTCGACTGTACGTCAACCGACGAAAAGAATCAAACTACCTTGGTCTTCCGAAGCAAACGAGTCCGTTCTGGGAAGCAAGGCAACCACACCAATACAATCACATGTTTGCTGGTCATCCTCCACGATCGCGCACTCGTAATGCCACACTCTCACACGCAGCCGCACCCACCACTGTGAAAACATTTATTGCGCCCTAAAACTTCCATATACCTAATTTGGTTTCGTTTGCTTGATTAATTCTCGAGTAATGCAGAAATTTGTATTTCATTTATATGGCAGACACTCCCCCCCCCCTTAGAGAGGGGGGTGGAGTGTCTAACCACCATAGAAACATTTATTGTATCCTAAAACTTCCATATGCCAAATTTCGTTTCATTTGCTTGATTAATTCTCCATTAATGTAGAAATTTGTGTTTCATTTGTATGGCAGCCCTCCTTAGAGAGGGGGGAGGGGTCTCAAATTATCATGAAAACCTTCCCCGGCCCCAAAAACCCCTACATACCAATTTTCATGACGATCGGTTCAGTAGTTTCCGAGTCCATAAGAATCAGACAGACAGACAGACTCTCTTTTTCTATGAAGCCATTCCGCCACAAATAACAGTTTTCGAAATATGATCTTTCCAAAACAAAATATTAGGTTGGGGAAAAAGTAATCCATTATTTTGGGGTAAAATTTGTTGCCGTTCCAATGGTAGCTTCATAATGTGTCAATCATAGAGGTCTGTATCTTTTTGACGAAAAACTCTAGCAATAGATTTTTACAATCTTCTCTTGAACCCAATTCTTATCAGCCTGGAAATTTGAAATGCGTGGATGCATTAAAATATTTCAATCAAGCTCTCGGAATTGTGTGGCCTTGCGTTGCCCTGATCTAACACAACACCTCTTCTGTTAGCCAATTTTGGACGTTTCTGGTCAATCGCTTGCTTCAAACGGTCCATTTGTTGACAGTAGAGACCTTAATTTAGTGTATTGCACTAAAAAAAAATTAAAAAAATTGAGAATAAAAATTTAAAAAAAATTTAAAACAATTTTATTTTTTTTTCTAAATAAATATTTAAATTATTTAATGCCCGTATTTTTCTGTTGATGTATCGGCCCATAATGACCATTCACAATTTCAGCGCTTGACTTGGATTTTCGCATTTATAAAAGAAAAAGGGTAAAATGTACCGAATTCTCTCTTTGTTGACCTCCATTGTTAACACCTTATAACAAACAACTGAATGGAACGAACAAATAATAGCAAAAAAAAAAATTTTATGTGAAATGAAACGAGCCTAAACTTGGAATTGTATGATCGATATTACGCGAGATAGTTATCACTATAGCTAGTTATCGAGAAAATAATGGATACCTTTTTCCCCAACCTAATATATATGTCAAAATCTATTATATACATCTTTGTTTTCTAAGGTATTTTGGAAATATCATTCAAATCAGAATTGGGCCGTTTACTCAATTGATTGATAAATGCTAATATGTCTCATTGTGATAAATCGGGTTATGGATATTAATCATGATTCTCCACAACTTTTGCACAACTCCCTAATGAAAACAACGAAAACAGAGTAGTATACACAATCGATCACATTCGTGACTAATTACTTTACTTTGAATATAAATTCATTACATCGAATGACGATAACCTATGCCCTCAACGGCTAACGAACGGTGATATTCAAGAGAAATTCTAACCTTTTTTTGTATATACACCGTGACTGTCGAGACCTAATTTATGTGCCATCGGATATCCTCTCCCGGTTTGTTGGAAGCGGCGATATTCTTCACCAAGGTCACACGATATGGATGCTTACCTGAAAAACAAGAGAAACGAAACGAAAATGTAGCAATGTGCTTAATTAATTTTTAATTGGAATTTTTCAAGCTTCGAGTGAACTACAAGAAAAACGCTTTCTGCTTTCTTTATCTATCTATGGGATGATCTGCTTCGAAAGAAGAAAAAAAAAACGATATAGATTGAGTCTGTTATTTCGGTTATGATTCGGTTTATAGACAATGTGATTGATGTTGTTCGATGATTGATGCTGGCTAATGAAGGTGACAAAACTGCTCAACCAGTAGGTTGAAAGTGTCCTTTCGCAACACGCACGCCTCTGTTTAATTTCTTTTAAGACTTATCATATTTATGCTTCGCAAAAGTAAATAGATGTCGAGGCCTTGAAGAGGTAACAGGGCGAAACAGGAAACCCACCCTTCACAAAACGAAACATATCTCGAACGACGTTATTTTTTATCTCATCATACGTAACAGCGAAGATTGGTAAACGTGTGATACACTACGCATCTCAGACGCATCTTCTCTGGTACGAAATAATTGTGTTTATACATGCTTATGAACCCTCGTCAACCTCAACATATGTTTGTTTTATGCTAATTCAGTTCAAACAATTTCTCATCTTCGAGCTCAGCTGGAATACGCGTTGGGCGCTGTTGGGGGCGTTGTCACCATGCTGATGTTCCGTCTGTACTTTGCGACAATCACTTCGGCTTGAGGATGATGCTGTTCACTTTCATCATCTCTCGGGTTGTGAGTCATCTCCTCTATGATACGCATCATAAAGGTGGCAAATACAACCAACGCGACATGATCAATGAGCAAACTTTGGGTGGGTAATCGATAACAGTTTGACACACTGTATCATACCTGGAATAGAGATATTAGTTTGCTTGTTTGATATGAACCATCTTACTCTCGTGCTGTTACAACGAGGAATCCTTGATTTTGTCTCTTCGCATTCATATCTCCACCTTTGTATGTCAAATGAATAATTCAATTGAATTAGTATTCCAATAAAAATACATAAAAAGAACGAGGAGATTTTGTAATATAAAAGTTTTTAATTTTAATTTCAAGGGCTCCCAATACAATCCATTATGGAGCAGTCGAATGATTGAGCATCAGTGTGCGAAGTGATTCTAGTTAATCACAAAACGTAAATAGGGCAGTCACATTATCTTAATCAGCTATTTAAGCTAGAAAGCCTGTCCAAGGTTCTTCCTTTGATCGAACTTCCTCCGGCTGTTCCGTAGCTACCAGCAGTTATCCCCGGATGCGAAGAGAAAATAACATATTTCTGGGCGAGCTACTATAAAATGTGTCGAAACATTCAATCTCCCACCATAAGCTCACTCAATCCCACTGTCTCACGAGAAATATATTACCGCTGAAGCTGTGGCGAAAAAGCGCAATCTCGTCACATGCCATCCAGCAGGTCCTGTTGTAATATGTTTTTTTACTCGCTCCACTCGTTCTTCCTTCGCGTAATCTCCGGAGAAAGACTCGGGAATGGAGAGCTCTCCTTACTGTGAGTGTGTGTGTGTATGATAAGCAGCTAAACCTCTTCGCAACAAAGTACAAGGTACATTGTCTATCCGTTTCGCATAGCATTTATGCATGGTTTTAGCCTTATGCTGAACTAAATGTAAACCATTGTAATAAACCCTCGTGTTTCATGTGACACTATTTCCACGTATATGGAATTTTTGAAATATTCATCACGAAGTACGCACGCATATCCACAGCCGTATTTAAAATTGTGGGAAAACAGTTTAGCATCCCTAACATACAAAACGTTCCAACAGACAAACTTTCATAGATGACATACAAACATGAATCGAAACTGCTGGGGAAACACAGCAAAAACTATTTATCACTTAACTTTGTCCTAATGACTTCGTACAGACCAAATTCCACCGGTGACAGAAGTGGACATCTTGAAGCCGCAAATGTCGAATGTTAGAGCAAGCGTTTGTGTCGGTCTTTTGCGAGAAGCGGGTATCCCTGTCCGGGTAAACTAGTGTGTGTGTGTGTGTGTCAGTAATACCGGTTGATGGGTACTGGCTGGTGTGAGCTCTACTTCCATGGCTCTATAACCACCACATTTCGTGAACCATGATGATAACAATTGTACGATACCATCGTGTTTGCGGTATTGTCGTCTTCTGCTGGTATCAGCCGAGACAGAACTTTGCAATACAGCAGTTCATCCTGGTCATCCTTATTGCAGCAGATCTGACAGGGCCCGAGTAATAGCATCAAGCATCAGAAGCATCAGCAGCACCAAAAGCGAAATAAAGACAGAAACAGACACGATGTACAAAACCACCGATACAAGGATATGCAATTTTATTATATCCTGGTTAACTCGACACTGGCAAGAGCCACATGGCATCATTTTTCAAAAGAGGGGCTAAATTGCATGGAAAGAAATACGATTGAAGTTACTGAGAGAACATGTTGAAATGGAACATGAACTGAGACAGCTTCTCTTCTTCGTTGATGTTTTGCCGCAACCAATTCCCAGTTGTTCTGTAGCTACTGGATATGGTCCAACAGCCGACAAAACGGGAACATAAGCTAGCTTTTAGTGATTACTGGATTGAGGAGCTACAATTTGTCTTATTGGGTGCCAAAGAAATAGGAAGTTACAGCCATAGTGCGAGAAATTTTCTGTGAGCAACTGTGACCTCAGTGCTTTCCGTATTGCTCATAGAGTTTTAGTGAAACCGAGTTGCACTGATTCACATCAAATTTGGTTCTCCTAAAAAACAGCGAAGAATAATGAAGAATAAGAACATTTTGTTCTTATTCAAAAATAAGCAATAAGACAAAACAAAGAAACAACAAGAAAAAGATAAAAAATAAGAAATAAATATGAAGAAAAATATGATGAAGATAAAAGTAGAAAAAAGATGAATCGAAGCTCATTACAATAGCATTAAACAAAAACGACCGGAAGACTTTGTAAAATTCAGAATTCAAGCGTCTTCCTTTTTTAGCTGTTTGAAAAAAACATTTCCTTCAAATTACCATGAGAAAAATTACTGTCATTACAGCACCTCTGCAAATGTTTTTTTTTTGTTATATTTATTGGTTATCAGAACAAATGAAATATTCCACAATGATTCTTCAAACTTTATTTTGTATTTTGGCAGTTTTGGATTTTTAAATTTTTATATTTTTGGTATTTTCGTACGTTTCTATTATAATAGAAACGTACGAAAATACCAAAAATATTAAAATTTAAATTTATATTTTCCTAGTTCAAAATTTTCCATTTTTTTCATTTTTCCTATTTTTATCATTTTTTTCATCTACCCCTTTTCTTTATTTTATTTTTTAACCTAGTTCTCTGTTATCCTACTACAGGACGGACTCGATTATCCGGAGACTCGATTATCCGGGATTCGATTATCCGGAATTTTAGATTCGATTATCCGGAGTATTTTATTTTTGATTTTCGGAAATTTTGAATAATTTGTATAATAATTCCATATTGAATAGCCAATATGGGTATCAAATGAAAGGGCTTGATTAGTAGGATACAGTTATTTATGAAAAATTCAAATCCAAGATGGACGCCACCACAAAATGTCGCCATATATATTTTTCACAACCCCACCAATATGGGTATCACATGAAAGAGCTTGACTAGTAAAACACAGTTATTTATGAAAAGTGCACATCCAAGATGGACGCCACCACAAGATGGTGCCATATTTTTTCCCCAACCCCTTCAATATGGCTATCAAATGAAAGGGCTTGTCTAGTAAAACACAGTAGATCATGAAAAATACAAATCCAAGATGGCCGCAGTTCCCAAATAACTGATTACTTTTTAAGGGTTTCATTCAGTTTGAGTGTTCGTAGGATTGCCCCACATTAATTGAAATTTTACTCGGTTCCTGATTACTGATTGATCTGAAATTTGGAACATACCTTTAATTCTATTGCCATTATAAAAATGCGTATTCCATGGATCTTGAAAAATTCAATTTGGCTGCCGCTAAAAATGGCTGAATGGCTTGACTTGGAGAATACACTACATTATCAACAACACAAATATGAATGAAGGAACGGATAACTACTAACTGTTACTTGTCTAATTATTTTCTAGCTTTTAGTACATTAATCCGTACAACATTAAAAGCTGTTTTATTTATTTTATTTTCTAGTTTTTAGTTAATTATCTGTACCATTAGCATACTACAATGGTATCTCTACAATAAAACCATTCAAGTATTTTAAATTTTTTATTTCTTACCTAACTTTCTTCGGAATATTTTTATTATTTACTGTATTCTATTAGTCAAATCATTTTATTTGATAACAATACAGGGTAACTTCGATATAACGTACATTTTACTTTCAAAATTGTACGTTGTATCGAATTGTACGTTATATCGAAACATAATAAAGAACTCAGAAACGTAGCTTATATTACTTTATTGTGTTGCTGTTTGAGTAAGGTTAATGGATAAATTCAACTAGAAAACGAAGCCAACCTTTCTCATGATGTTTCTCTTCTTACTGTCGATTAAAATTTGATTCATTTAGAATCCGGAATCACAAAACAGTTGTACTCCGGGATTGGTTAAAAGTACAAACCAATCTTTAGTATCAAAATACAGATAATTCATTGTTCTTTCAGAAGAATACTATTCAAAAAATTATTCCTTTGGACTTTGAAAATGTGTACGTTATAACGAGGTACGCTATATCGAAGTTACCCTGTATTGAGGGAAATGCAAAAATACATAGTCGACTATTTAGTGGCGGTTACCTTTTCGAATTTATGTTGTTCATAATGTAGTCTAGTCTCCAAGTCAAGTCATTCAGCCATTTTTAGGGGCGGCCAAATTGAATTTTCAAGCAGTTTTATAATGGCAGTATAATTAAAAGTATGTTCCAAATTTCAGAACAATCAGTGATCAGGAACGGGGTCAAATTCCAATTAATGTGGAGCAATCCTACAAACACTCAAACATACATACAAACAGGGCAAGCTGAATGAAACCATTGAAAAGTAATCAGTTATTTGCGGACTGTGGCCATCTTGGATTTGAATTTTTCATGATCTGCTATGTTCTACTAGTCGAGCACTTTCATTTGATACCCATATTGATGTGGTTTTTGAAAAATATATATATATATATTTGGCGCCACTTTCACTCCGGATAATCGAGTCCGACCTGTATAATAATTTCCTATTTACATATTTTTCCATTTTCCTATTTTTATATTTTCCTACTTTTCTATTTTGTTTTTATTTTCCTGTTCTCCTGTGTCCCCATCTCCCATTTTTACAATAATTTTATTTTCCCATTTTCTATATTTGAAATATTTTTCAAAAAACGTCTTTTCCATATTTTCCATGTTTTCAATATTTGTCAAATTTTTTATATTTTCAAATTTTTGTTGCAGTTTATTTCAACATTTTCCTTAAATTGCCATTAGAAAAATAGCTGTCATTACAGCACCTTTTCAAATGATTTTTTTTCGTTATATTTATTAGTTATCAGAACAAATGAAACATTTCAAAATGATTCTTTTTCCATTCGCACATGAACGCATGGAGGTCCTGTTGGCAACACCTGAATCGGTTTGAAGAGTTCTTGAAGAAGCCGTTCAATTTTTCGTTTTTAAAACGTTGCGGAACATTGGTCATTTCGAAGCGGACTTAATTATCCGAGTTATAGCTGGAAACTTATTGTTTTTTTCTGATCGACATAGGAGATGCCCTCCAATAACAAATCTCCATTTTCTCATTATTTCTACATCTGTTGCCAGCGTCTTGATCTTCTCTGATTGCGGAAATATTATCTCGACTCTCCGGGCTGTCATTAATCTGAACTGTCATTATTGAAAAATGTTCAAAAATTGGGTGACGTTTATAAAAAAAATATTGAACAGACTCAAATCATTCGAGATGTTTGAACAAACCATTGTTGGCAAGGAGTTGACTTCCACTGATGATAAAAATGTTCAATCAGAGAAGAAAGTGGTTTTGGTAAACTTACGTTGTCTTCTTCTTATCCTTTTCAATATTTATTAACTTTTTTCTGTCCTTATTTCTATTCATATTCTCCTATTCTTCTATTTTATTGTTCTCTTTTTTACTATTTTCAATTTTTGCCATTTCCCTATTTTGTAAATTTGTTTTCCTGTGAACATCAGTTTTAGTGACACCAAAGACCACATAATAAATTATATAAACATAATATCGACCATCCAAATGGCTTTTAAGTTCATTAAGTTTTATGACAAAAATCTAATAAACCCTTTGTTGATTTTGAATCGTTAATGGGTTAATTTATGTAATTAAATGATTTCACGACGACAGAAGATGAATGTCCTGGAAAATGCTTTTATCTGTACTTTAAAGTTTTTATTGTGGGCTTCATGCTGAGAACAACACAAATGCTTTTGATGTTTACATAGAAGTGTGGAATTTTCATTCTCAGTTGAAAAAAAGGGCACTGATAGAGAATGATACTGAAAAATATACTGGAAAAAGACTTCCGATTTTTTGAAGATCGATTAAGACAAGTATTTTAGTATTTCAGTATTTTAGTATTTTAGTATTTTGGTATTTTAGTATTTTGGTATTTTAGTATTTTAGTATTTTGGTATTTTAGTATTTTAGTATTTTAGTATTTCAATATTTTAGTATTTTAGTATTTTAGTATTTTAGAATTTTAGAATTTTAGAATTTTAGTATTTTAATATTTTAATATTTTAGTATTTTAGTATTTTAGTATTTTAGTATTTTAGTATTTTAGTATTTTAGTATTTTAGTATTTTAGTATTTTAGTATTTTAGTATTTTAGTATTTTAGTATTTTAGTATTTTAGTAATTTTGTATTTTAGTATTTTAGTATTAAATAAATTTTTGTATTTTTAGGTTTTTGGATTTTTTGGATTTTTGGATTTTCATATTTTCTTATATTCATTTTTTTTCCTACTCCATTTACCTTATTTTATACTTTTTACTTACTACTTTATTTTATACGTTTTACTTACTACTTTATTTTATTTCTTATTCCTTATATATTTTATGCCCATTTTCCCATTTTCACAATTTTCAATTTTTTTACCTTGCCATTTTTTCGTTTTACGTATTTCTACATTTTCACAATTTTTTCGTAATTTTCATGATTTCATTATTTTTTATATTTTCAGTATTTTCATTTTTTTCTCATTTTTCTTCTTTTTTCATGTTTTTTATGTTTGCATATTTTCTGTGTTTTCTTTTTTAATATTTCCTAGGTTATCGATGTTTTCCAGATTTTTAACAGTTTCAATATTTTCCAGACTTTCCATATTTCCCATATTTTTCCTTTATTCTATGTTTCCGATGTTTTCCACAATTTACATATTTTCCATAATTTTTCATATCTTCATTTCTTCATATTCTCATATTTTCGTAATTTCATATTTCATGTTTTCATATATTCTTATTTTCATATTTTCATATTTATATTCATATATTCATTAGATTTCTAATCTTCTTTTTTCTATTCTTATTTTCTACTATTCTCTTATTATATTATTCTCGTATCCTCCTATTGTCCTATTCTTCTATACTTCTATTCTTTTTTTCTGTTATTATCTTTCTTTTCTCCAAATAGAATAAGTGATTAGGAGTATAGGAGAACTGAAGTATAGAAGAAAAGAAAAATAAAAGAATGATAAATTTCTCCAAATTTCCTTTTCTCTTATTTTTCTATTCGCCTATTCTCATTTTCTCTCATCCTTCTATTCTCCTATTTTCCTATTCTCCTATCATTCTACTCTCTTATTTTCCTATTCTAATATTCTCCTTATCCTTTATTCTCCCATTCTTTTATTCTCCTACTCTTCTATTCTTCTATTCTTTATTTTTCTGTTTTCGTATTCTTTTATTGAAGGTCTATTCCAATTTCTATTCCTATCCCTATCCCTATTCCTATCCGTAAAACTTGATTAAATTAAAAATGTAAGAATATATGAAAAAATTATATCTAAGTGGGTGTTTTGAGATTCGAAGGTTTTTAATATTAAACTCATAGTTTGAGTAAGCCTTCTCAACAGTGTATTTAATATGTCATTTCTTTAGACCTTTGATTTTCCAACCACCCATTTACTACGAAGACCTGCTTTCCAATAATTTTCACGAATATCATATTTTAATCAGACAGCTGGAATGTGTGTTACGGTATTTGACGTAGGAATACGTCTTTCTGCAAGGATTCCTTGTCAGAAAACAGGACACGTTTTTATAAGATAGTTTAACGTTAATTACTATGTATACTGCAAACGGATTTTGATTATTTGCATACCAGTGGAATCGGAAATTCTCTATTTTTCTTTGGGATACTATATATTACGATTTTCTAATCCGTAAACGGTTTCAATGAACGAAATTTGGAACCATTTCCATTTTCTCATACATTTGTTCAGAGAATTTCTGTTCTTATCTATTCGTGTTGTCAATGACGAGTAATTAACCTCTAACGAACGAGCGCATTTTCTAGAACGATGACCAGATGGTCGACGGATTTTTAAGAAATTAGGTGCTTTATTTCCAGAGCGAGAAAAGGCGCTCGGTAAAGAATGCATCAGATCACGTAGCATGCATAAAAAAGGCATAACCTAACATAATTCCAGAAATATAACGGAATGCCGCATGTATGACGGCGGGCGATTTTTTTTTAGAATATTTGCAATGTCGCGAGTATAGCGGCATTCGTTCGCTAAGGGTTAATGTTTCAGCAAGGTACATTATGTACTACTGCAAATGCGTTCGTTCGTTCGTTCTAAGGACAATATGGAGAAAAATTAAAGGAAATTTGTGCAGTTTATGCTCCGTCCGTTTTCAACTTATTGGGTATAAATAAACCTTTCAAGCCTAGTCTAGCCTAGCTAGCGAGCAGGCAACAGTTTCCCTAATGCTGATATCCACACAATAGATTTGCTCGTGTATTGTTCTCTTGAGGAAAAAATAGAATCATCAATCAACCATATTCAACTGCTTCTACAAAATCACACAAACTACAGGCCACCGAAACGTTCTACTAAAGAGCTATTCATAGAATTACGATGTATTCTCAAATGATATTCTAAGTGGAAAACAAGCGGATTGAATAAAATAATTTCGGAGTCCAATGTCAATAAGGCGATCGTGTCTTGGACTTAATCCCTCTGTAATTCTTTTTGTAAAAAGTTCAGTGCTGTTGGATACACCATCATAAAAAACAGTCCCACCTGAAATTTGACAAATAACAATTTTGATCATCAACTTGTAATTTTGGGTAGCTCCCACCTTATGTACGAAGTTTGAAAAAAAATCGGAGAGTGACGGGACAGCCAGTTGGTGAAATTGCTCTTTAGCTCTATTGTAAGTTCAAAGTAACCCTCGCCGTTAATTTTCTTTTTCGCTGTTTTTTTTTCCTTTAGCTGAGAATTAAGTTGAAATTACATCGATGGCACTAAACTTTATAACACAAATAAAAGTGTTTTCGGGGTAACCGGATACAATTGAGAAGAAGGAAAACGGAGAAAACGAGCCGGTATCAAGTGGTTTTTTCGGTGAAATTTAATCGCGGAGAATAGCATATCTATCCATCGCTTAGTTTATTGTGCTTTTTCAAAGAAGCATCGGTAGCGAAGAAAATGTCGAAAAATGTGTGCTCCTTGAGAGCTGTTTTGGTTGTTCCTTTATGAGCGGCATGTAATGAAAATAAGATTATCAAAGATTGTTATCATATTTTTTCATGATTGTACTTCAAAATTCATGTTCCGTGATTGTTGGGAATTCTCCATATGACCATTCTATGCTTATGTGAAAACTATTTATCCCAAAGGACATTGAGTAAGAACTCGTTGCCCTAACTGGACGCTTTTTGTAAAGAGGGAAAACAAAGAATGCTTCACGCCAAATGTTTGCAATGCTCAAATTCTCGTCAGCACTTCTCGTGTCCAATCAGACACAACTGTGTGTTCCGGATAACTTTCTGTTTTCGATCCCTTCGCTAATAGAAATTTACTCGTCTGTACGTGAGTCGCACCAAATTTCTTATTCCAAATGAAATCTCTTCTCGGCTGTCACACTAGATTACAGGTATCTTTCAACTCGCATAAAATACCCTCCACTGAACATACATGTTTTCACAGGTAAAGAGAGCAGAGGAGAGAAAAAAAAATCACACATATTAATGGTGCCCCACTTGGAGATAACAACGAATCAGTTCGGATAAAGCGCTTCGATCTGGCCTCGGGGAATCTATCGCGTGAATAACACAAATCCATCCGTTCCCTCTCTCTCTCTTTTCCTGAGGATATGATTTTACCTTTGTGCCCCCCGTAATAATATTGGAGTTATTTACGGAAACGGAAACTTTCGGGTGGACGGAAAAAAAGTCCACCTATGTAGTCGTATGTGAGTGGGACGTGATTAGATTCAAGTTTATTTGATTGAGATAAATGAAGTGGCCTCAAACGGGGTATGCGATGGTTACAGGATGAGGAAAAAGGGACGCGCTGCTATCTTCCGTAATAGATCGGAACGAATGGACTTTTTACGAGTACAAACAACCTTTTTCTCTTGCTTCCGAATAGTTTTGAATCAAGGTTTGATGATGTTATGATTTTCTGTTTATGACATGACAATTTCAAACATGATGTAGTATTGGGATGTTTCCGGGAAGTTCGTGCCGATATTCTGGGAAAAAATCAGAAGCATCATTTTTATAGGTAGACACATCATTATCCAATAATCTATGCACCGTTCTGGTCTACAAATTTGCGCCATCCTTCATGCAGCATGACTATTTTGTCCTTCCATATCATGGTTCTCGTCGAAAAAAATGGTCACTGCGATTTTTATGTTTTCCCATGGACTACAGAGTTGAAGTTCTAATAACTGAGATTTTTTCCAGAGACCTACGTGAATCATAATCTGAAATATCTTGTAAGCACCGACGGCGGGAAGAGCACATCTCAGTTAAACTTCGAAAATTTTAGTCTGTTTGTCAAATAAACCCTCACGACGTTTAGCATATTAGTCAATTCTTGTCGTTTGTCCTGGATTGCAGCCTTTAATTCGACCAGCTATTAGCAGTGCTTGTTCAAATTCAGCGACTTGGACATGACTTCTTTCCGATGAGGAATGGCTTTGCAGGTAGCTGATGGTGGTTTATCTGGTTTACCTTTTTTTTTATGGTCCCACCTCTTTTCCCTACATAGGTTTGAGCTGGACGAGTTATCTTGTGGATAATTATATGGAGGAGTTTCTTTGTAATATCAAATCAACCAGTAAGCTAGTTAAAAACAAAAAACGGTCCGGTTGTACCACTGGCATAGATTGTTTATCAAAAGAACAAGTAAGGGCATTATCTAAACGCTAAATATTCCATGGCATGTCAAGAGAATTTCCAATCCGGGAAGACACTTGACCGATCGGGAATCGAACCCAATGCCTATATCAGCATTAGCCATGAATTTACAAGGGATTTCCCGCTTTACTAGATTCCCGAGAACGATCTACTAATGCGATCGCTTTCGAGTCCAGACAGCTGAGCAACCCCGAGCCTAATTCTAGCGGACACTTCAGGCCCAGTAACTCTCCCAAGGCATGTCAAGAGAATTTCCAACCCGGGAAGACCCTTGACCGATCAGGAATTGAACCTAATACCTATGTCAGTACCAGCCTTGAATTTACAAAGGAAATCCCGCTTTACTGGATACCCGACAACGATCTGTTAATCGTTTTCGAGACCAGACAGCTGAGCAAACCTAAGCCTAATTCCAGCCGATACTTCAGGCCCTTCATTCAACCTGGGGTATAATCGCGTCAATCTGAATCTGCAATGAGATCTGCCACAACACAGAAAGATCTCGTCAATCATCTGTCAAAAGGATAAATTTACAAGTATTCCGGTTGAGCTATCCCTAGCTTCTTTTCAGGTTTCCACTTGCAATCCCTTGGAATGGATCGATCTTATTAAACAAAACAAAAACAAAGAAAAAAATCACTTTTGCCAATGTTCAATTTCAAATTTTACTATGCCGGTTCACGCAGGCGATGCTCAAACTCTTGTAGACTTCACAATTATTTTTAAACTAATCTAATAACTAAAATTATTAAAAATTGAAGAAAAAAAAATAATAAAAACAACATACCATCATCATCATAGTCTAAAGATAAAAAAAAACACACACATGCACCTACACCTAAAACAGTACTCTATTCATTATGTAATAATGATGACGGTCCCACTTTATTTTCCTACAACGATTTGAGCTGGACGAATTTTCTTTGATAACTATATATATATGGATTTCTTTTATAATACAAACAAAACCAGTATATTAGTTAAGAGCATATACATAGATTGTCACTCGAAAGAGCAAGTAAAGGCATTATATGAACGCTAGATATTCCAAGGCATGTCAAGAGAATTTCCAATCCGGGAAGACCCTTGACCGATCAGGAATCGAACCTAATACCTATATCCATACCAGCTTTGAATTTACAAAGGAAATCCCGCTTTACTGGATACCCGACAACGATCTGTTAATCGTTTTCGAGACCAGACAGCTAAGCAAACCTAAGCCTAATTCCAGCCGATACTTCAGGCCCTTCATTCAAATTGGGGTATAATCGCTTCAATCAGAATCTGCAATGAGATCTGCCACAACACAGAAAGATCTCGTCAATCATCTGTAAAAAAAAAGAAAAATTTACAAGAATTCCGGTTGAGCTATCCCTAGCTTGTTCGCAATTTCCACTTTCAATCCCTTAGAATATGATTTTCTTAAAAACAGAATAATTTTTTTAGCCAATGCTCAATGTTAAGCTTCTCTATGCCGTTTCACGTGCACGATGCTCAAACTGTTGTAGACTACTCGAAATGTATAAAAAAAAAAAATAATTAAAAACGAGTACAAACAAATAAAATAGCACCATCATCATAGTCTAATGATAAAAAAGACAAAAGCACAAAAAAAAAATTAATCCGTTACAGCTTCGTCATCTTACATACTAACATTGATTACACACCAGGTCAAAAATTTAAATCATGTTTCAAAAACTCTTTACAAATACTACGAAACATTCGAAGGCTTGTTGCTGTCTTTGCCTCATTGGGTAAGGTATTATACAGTCGATATCCCTTATAAAAAATTGAATTTTGGGTACACGACATTCGGAAGTTCATGGTTCTGAGGTCGCTTGCTTGTCTTGTATTATATCGATGCATGTCTCTTCCATACATTATAGTGTTTCGTAGGTAATTCGGCGTCATATTATTAGACATTTTGTATATAAACGTGAGCGTGCAATATTTAATACGCTGACTGACTGACATCCATTGTAGGCATTCTAGCATGAATCTCCGCGGAGTTCGTCGATCACATCTCAATATCAGGCGCATAGCCTTGTTTTGCAACATTTGCATTCTTTGCATCCGTCTCTTATTTGCAAGAAATAGTACAGATGCACAATAATCAAAATGTGGAGCGATCAGCGCTTTGTAGATCGTTATTTTGCTTTCAAAAGTCAAGAAACGATTAATTCTACAAAGCACTCCATATTTTTGAGCTGCCTTCTTTATAGTATAATTAATGTTCTCTTCAAAAAGCAGCGTTTCGTCTAGAATAACGCCAAGATATTTGATTGATGATACTCTTTCTACGGGTTGCCCATCTATACTTATACTTAGATTGCCACTATCAAGACTGCGTGTCGACACTACCATGTATTTCGTTTTACTTATATTTAATTTCAATTTTTTCCATTTTAACCAGTCATCTAAGTTTTGTAGTTCAAGATTCATTTTTCTGTAACAGTCTTGCAATGTATCTGCCACAACAAATATCGCTGTGTCGTCAGCGAACAAATTCACGTCGCTGTCATTTAACACCTGTTTGATGTCATTGATATAAAGCAAGAAAAGTAACGGCCCCAGAACACTTCCTTGAGGCACACCCAGATTCACTGATCCCGCCGATGATTTACTGTCCCTATAAATAGTGATTTGTGTTCGCCCGCTTAAGTAGCTTTCAAACCACGTCAATACAGGTCCAGTTACATCATAACTGGAAAGTAGTTTTATCAATTTACACCGGTCTACTGTCTCGAAGGCCCTTTTCAAATCAATAAATACCGTCAAAATAACTTTCTTCTCCTCTATAGCCTGTTTCCATTTTAGAAGCAACAAATTAAGAGCCGTTTCACAAGAGTGGTTTTTCCTAAATCCAGACTGTTCATCTACCAGTATTTCATTTTCCGTTGTATGTTCCAGAAGTTGATCTTTGATAACGATTTCTAGGATTTTTTTTCGTACATTGGTAATATATTAACTGGTCTACGGTCTTCTGGTTCTGGTCGATTTCAGATTTTTTGGAATCGGTATGACAACGGATTTCTTCCAACTATGTGGGCATTCACCTCGAATCATCGACTCATTTACTATATATAGTAGATTCTCTTTGATTAAATCAAATGCATCTACTAATACCGTTTTATTGATATCGTCAACACCCGCACAGTTTCTTAAATCCATCACAACCTTCCTCAGTGTTTCCATACTGATGGTTCTAAAGCATCTCCATTGTGAAGACAAACTAGGAAAAGCAAGATTTAGTCGATTTGTAGGAGGCACAATACCATTGTGGATTTCCTCCACACTTGACGTGAAAAATTTGTTCAATTTTTCAGCTGTTATGAAATTACATTCTGCATGGATTACACAAATCTTTTATTTTTTTCCACAGCTTCTTTGGATCATGTTGAACTGCCATTATTTCACTTTGAATTAATTTATTTTTGGAATTCTTTAGTTCACGTACATAAATATTTCTCCATACTTTGTACATGTCCCAATATTTAATACTGTTTGTACGTTTAGCTATTATTAGGTAACGATCCCGTTTTCTTCTGATGGAAGCTAGCGTAGTGGTATACCAAGCTTTGTCTCCGCTCTGTCTTTGTGCTGGAATGCCCGATCCTCTAGGGGTCAATATCTTTTTCATTGAAGAGCAAAGTGCTTCCTCAAGATTTTTTGCCACATCATGAAGAGAGGAGTGTTCTCCAATCGGCATTATTTTGTTCTGTAAAACAGATTCCAATTTGCGTTTCGAATAATTGTTCCAGCACTTATATAACTTGTCCTTTATTTCGATAAACTCAACATCAGAGAAGTTATAGATCATACCAATTGTTTCATGATCCGAGATTTTGCTGTCATGAAGAATCTCGATAACACCATCGTCAAAATTAGCAAAAACTAAATCAATAGTCGTCGAAGTTGTCCTTGTTATTCTGGTGTGATCATTAATTCTCTGTTTGAATCCAGCGGCTTGTGTGATTGCTTTCAATTCATGAGATTTCTTACGTTCGGCCCAATCAATATTAAAATCACCAGTAATGATTATTCTCTTTTGTTCATGAATTTGAATGTGTTGCAGCCACAAATCTTCCAGAAATTCTAAAAAGTCCCTATCGCTACTACTAGGCGAATGGTATATGCCAGCGTATATCCCAGCCATTTTGCATCCTCTGACTTCTACAGCTAGAAACCAATTGTCCCCGTATGTATCATTATAGATTTCTTTAAATTTCATAAGGTTCGAAATGTACATAGATACACCTCCAGTATGTACAGATCTCGACAAGCAATTTACCATTGAATACCCAGCTACATTGAATCCATTTAGATCGGTTGAAACCGTCAAGTGTGTTTCAACCAATATTAGTATTTTCGGTTTTTTGTTGGATACCAAGATTTCAATTTCGTCGAAATGTGTGCGTAATCCTGCCACATTCAGGTAAAGTATATCATATGGTCCTTTCTTGGATGGCTAGATGGAGAAATCCACCTGCCCCTTTTTCCTTTCGTAGTTGCGAAGGAACATAGGGCAGTTAGTACTCCAAGCAAAATGCTTTGTATCTATGTCTAATCTTCGCTCATTTTTAATTTTGGTGCAATTGGAACATTGAATTTCTTCGGATTTACAATCTTTGAATTGATGATTTTTACCGCATTTTGGGCATACACTAAGCTCTGATTTGCAATCGACAATTTTATGGCCATATTCGCAACACTTGAAACATCTAAGAACCATCAACCCATCAACTACCCTACATTTTTCGAAACCACAAAATACTGACTTGGCTTCCATAATTTTATTATATGTATCGCCATCGACTTCTATAATTGCACTGTATTTATTGTATTTCATAGCGTTGTTACTGTAAATTTTTCTCACTTGAAAATGCTTATTTTTATGCAACAAAGGGTTTTGCTTCATCAACGTTATTTTTAAATCATTTTCATTTAATTCCTCGCTAAATCCGATTATTTTAATGGTCGGTTTTAGTGCTTCTGGTATTTTAACCTCGTAGTCCTGACCCAATTTTTTTTTCAAAATTATCCTTCAATAACTCTATTGAGTTTTTATCCATAGCAGAGACAACAACAGCGCCATTTTTCCCGTTTCGCAGGCCATTTATATTTAATCCCTTGGGATTAACATTTTTTTTTTTATCAGCTACACTCTCATTTGTTGTTTTCCTAGCATCTTTCAAAACCGCAGCAAAACTCAATGGAGTTGTATTTTCATTTTGATTTTCTGGCTCGTCACGTCGGCGCTTTTTCGAATTTGAACGCAGATTGTACCGCTGAGGTGTTTCCTCTGCATCTGCGTTAATATCAATATTGTTTTTTAATAGATTACCAATTTCCGTCCGTACTGCCTCTTTGACTTTGAGCTCAAAGTTGTTGGCCAAGTCAACTAAACCTTTCAGCTCATTTATATTACTCAAAATTTTACTGACGGAGTCATCATAGTGATTATTTCCGAAACCATTTTCATGTAACAAGAGACAAGTATCACAAACAAAAACGGCATTTTTTATTTTTCTCAAAACATCGATATTTTCCCGCACCGCGCTTGGTAAGCATACAACATGTATTGTTTCATGACACTTACCGTAGCACTCTATCGCTTCTGTGTTCGGATCTTCTATCTTCTCACAGCAGCGGCTACACATATCAACCAGACCCATATCAATACATTCAATTGTATCTGGTTTACCTGAGATTTATTTTTGTCCAACATTGCTGTAAATTATCAATTTTTCATCATTCATTAGGATTTGCTTAAAAAACGGCGTGATTTCATCAATTCATCAACTGACGTTCAGGTGGTCTCCGTAACCATAACTGTTGCGCGTCTACTTATCAAGCGAAAGACCGTAGGTTAAATTCCAGAACCTCAATGAACGACCTTCTAATAGGCCTTTTTCAAGGCTAGATGCGAATGAATTTTGACTTTTTGACTTTTCAAGGCCGTAAATGTAAATGTGGTAAATAATAGTCCCGTTCCGTATTCACTCACGCGCTTACAAGAATAACTTCCAGCAATATTTTATTCGCTTTAGAATATCATCGTCATTTGTTAGCGTATATGGCGTTCCACAAGAAGCAATTTGGGTCCATTACTGTTCATGCTATCTTTCAATGACGATGCATTTTCGTTGGGCTTCAACTGGAATCTTATATACGCCGAAGATTGGAAGATCTATGTCATGGTATGTTTCATCGGGGATTGTCTACACCTTCAAAGGCCACTCGATGAGTTTATTCACTTTTGACAATAATAACAAACTTGGCATTATTGTCAAACTTGTTATTATCTTTCATCGATCCAAGGACCCGATTATGTTTGATTGTCACATCGTTGATAATGTTCTAGAGAGTGTAGATGATGTGATAACTCTTGGCGTAGTGCTAGATCAGCTATACTCAACCTGCGGACAGACGAGCTCTTTTGGTTGGCCCATCTGGTATTATTGGTATTCAAATTATTTTGTACGCGTAAAAAAAATGAATTTTTTTGATGTGTGACTACGTATTTCAATAATGGTGTCAAATAAAAAAACAGGACACTTTTTTCAAATAGAAATAGCAAATGCAACTTCCGTTATACGGACAATGGGGCTAGAGAAAATATTGTAATAGAAGTCGTGAAAGCACTATACATATTGTGCTCGCCCTGGCCAACCTCAATTTATATTTTGCACTCTCATAACATACACGAAGTAAGCATAGTGCAGAGCAGGCACTGACGCGCAGAAGCATAGCAGAAGAGAAGCATTAAATAGGACGAACTGCGTCGATTTTCATACCGTTAGGTGGAGGATTGAGTTAGGATTGAGTCACACTTACGAATTGTTGATTAGATAACCGTGATGGGGGACAAATATGTAATCACTATGGGCTGCACTATGTAAAGCACGAGAAGAACCTTCGCGATGCATACTGAGTGCACTACTTGCATTGTCAGTAAGGACAAAAATCTCGTGTATTGTTCTCGCGAGAACTGGAATGAATCATGAACCACTCATTTCAACTGCTTCTACAAAACCACGCAAGCCCATCGGTTCTTTTCAATAACTTTCCAATTTTCGATTAAAAGGTTATTTCGAAAATTTCGATGCAGTCTTAAACAATATTCGAAATAATCAAAAGTGAACTGATTATTATAATTCTATTGAAAAAGATAGGTTTCTGTGAATTTAGGACACTGTGCGTGTCTGTGTAATATTGCTATTGTGTATTTTTAGGCGTTATTGGTGTTCATTTGAAGAAAAATATATAATTGAACGAAAAAACTCCAGAACATAAGTTTTCTTTAATTTCATTCAGTTTTAATAGTCATTAAATTCAGCCACCTCATTGATTTTCGGTCTGACCGTTTGCGCGAGTATGGGGCCAATACTCGGCTTGGAAAAGGCCAATTTGGAAAATAAACTGAACATTTAGCTTGAAAAAGGCCATTTGCAAAGCCTTGATGCCGCTTCCGATTGGTAGCTAGCAGCATGACTAATAAATCGAGAATTATTTATTGGTGACCTTTTGCGATCGATAAATTAATTTCGTGAATTCGAATATTGTTTCCAAGATAAAAGCCGAATGTGAAGAGCAGCTGCGATCCTACTGGTCAATTCTATAAAGTTTTAACAGCAATTTAACTTTAGCCGTTCGAGTGCGGAGCAAATTTTGTGAGCATATAGGGGAACCGCGGGTAATACGGACAGTGGTGGTAATATGGGCAGGCGGTTGATTTGTATAGTTATGTTTTGAATTTCAAATTTCTGTTAATGAGAAGACCTTCTACATGTTATTCTATAATATTTAAGCCACCCTATGGCAATGAATACTGATCAAAAGTGAAAAACGGAAACATAAACCGAAAATTATGAAGGTTTCCGCGTGTGGATGTTTTTTTTTCTTTCTTTATTAAAGAGATTTTCAGCCAAAGGCTGGTTCATCTCTAACACGTGTGGATGTAATTTTAGCTGCTTCGATATTAAGCATTATGCGCCATGGTTTAATATCAAAATTAAATTCGCTGATAGTTACATTTTGGTTTGTGAAATAACAGAGAAGCGATATTAGGTATGTACGGAAAAGAGAATTCATTTTTGAGTGGAAAATTTAAATTGTTGAAATAATTGTACTGGTGGGATAAAATGGACAGTTGCCAGTGGGAGTAAGATGGACTGTGAAAAGTCTGTTTAATCTGTTCCTAAGGAATGTCCTGCGTCTATAAATGGAAATCAAATCGCCAAATGTGGACTGTTTAGAGGCTGACTGGAACCAAAAGCAAAATAGTTGAGGGTCTGTCCGTTTATACTGCTGAATAGCACGATATCACTTCTAGGTGGATTAATTCGATTTTTTCATCATTCAACGGACATTCGTGATGAGTTCAGACCTTGGTTGAATAAAATGATTCCTCTCGCGAATGTTGTGATTTGGCACGATGTTTTCTGATTTGGCACCTTTAATGTAAGACGTAGTCCAACGTCAAAATGACCCCGTAAAAGCTTGAGAACGGAGTGGCGTAAGCGCCGTTTCCTCTATGATGTGACGTAATTTGATGCGATGTGTTTATTTGATCTGTTTTGATAGCATAGGATGAACGAGCGGGGACAGCAAATTCCACATAACAATATCTTCCGTATTGGACGTTTAGCATAATGAGAGCCACATGCGTTTTTTCTCGTAAAAAACAGTTTTCCGAAAAGCTCGTCATGCTAAATATTTTAATCAGAAACATTCCATCCTCATGCTGCGTTTATAATAGCCATTTTGTTTTAGAACTATAAATCATGAAGTTCTGTTCAAAAATTTCGTCAAATATAATTCATAAAATCAAACTTAGCTTAGAGGAATATTTTTTCCTAGATTGAAGTGTATTGCTGTTCTCACATATTGCACATAATGATTGTAACTAAATAGTTAAATCTAGTCAATTTTATTGTTGATTACGAGGATTTCTCAATAGTGTCTCTTATCTTCTGGCATCAAAGGACAAAGCTTCTTGACGATGTTTACTTTCCTCACCTGCTGAAGCCTGATTGAAGCTGAGTATTGATTGAAGGGTAAATGTCAGATTTGGTAGGCAGCAGCACTCTTCTAAATTCTCCACCGAAACATTTAGCTTCTGACGGCATTATCTTTTCTAACATGATTCCAATTGCATTTTGGATTGGAAAAAAAATCGGTGCTGTTCATAATTGTTACAATCGGGTTCTCAACTATGTTAGCCTACAAAGGCTACAAAGTCAAAAAATGTTTAGAATGTTTAGAATAATTGGAAACAGTTTCTCGCACACTTAAATGAGTGTACTTCAATCGGTTAGGGAAACAGAGATTAAGATTCGATATTCTGTAAAACACAGAATATTCTGTATATGTGGCCTGCTGCATTGGTATTTGGTACTATTAATAACACAACAATGGAAGCCTCATATCAACTGTCCCGCTGTGTATGGCCCAACATGTGTATCGATAAGATAGGAATACTCTTATGCTTAAATGGCTACTGTGTAATGCATAAAAATGTGTATCGATAAGATAGGAATACTCTTATGCCTCAATGGCTACTGTCTAATATACAATAATTTATCGTGAGATAAGAATGTACATGAATAAAAAAATGTACAGAGTCGAATTTATGGCTCTGTTACAGCTAAATCGCAAAATGAACCTAATAAAATAAACATATGGGATTAAAAAAAAACATGGAGTTCAACTTCAAAAGTTCGAAGATTTCAACCAAGGTTGTACAAGACTAGATACCGCATCACTAGAGTGGCTATAATTCGTTAAATAATGAGAATTCTGAAAAATCCTTCCAAGGAAATACTCTTGAACGATTAAACTTCCAAAATATGAATTGAAACAATTCGGACGATTTCGGAGTTCGGTCCATGTTTCATGTGATTGGTGTGATTGGTAATCTTCTTATCCGTGAGTAAGTCACGGCTTAAAAATATACTACAAAATCATTAATTAGTTAAATCCATAGAACACGTAGAACACGATCTTGTCGTAGGAATTGCTATTTTTTCATTATATTGATTTATGAAAATAAAAATGAGATTTATTTATTTATAACTAGATGCCCCGGCAAAACTCGTCCCACCCACAATTTATTTTTCGTTATTAATACCTCCAAACATTCATATTTTCTTACTTACGATCATGGATCCAATCGCAGAACTGTTCATTGATTCATCTTCTAATTGACCCTTTACAATTTACTTTTAATATAAATTTCCTAGGACTTCTAGCAAAACTCGCCATTATAATATCAGATTATTTTCAGACACAATTCACGTTCAAGATATTTCAATCACTTGCAAATAACATGTTTCTCCGTTACATCGAATAAATGTTTGATACAAAAAATATGATAGAATGAAGATATCCCTAAATCGGACAATTCCATCTTCGAGTTTTGCTCTTCTCAACACTTTCAGCGATCCATTTTTATTTATCTAGATTCACGTTCAAGATTTTTCAAACACTTGCAAATAATATGTTTCTCCGTTACAACGTACAAATGTTTGATACAGAAAATATGATAGAATGAAGATAGCCCTAAATCGGATAATTCCTTCTTCGAGTTTTGTTCTTATCAACACATTCGGCGATCCATTTTTATTTAACTAGATTGAAGAAGATATAGGAGTGCGTTTTATTACATTAAAATCCATTTCCACTTTCGAACAAGAATCAAATTTCGTTGGCGCAAACATCAAATGGACTAACAATCCATACAATCATACCATCATAGAAACATTTCTCGTAACCAAAAACTTTCACATCCCAAATTTGGGTTCGTTTGTTTGAATCATTCTCGAGTTATGCGGAAATTTGTGTTTCATTTGCATGTCATTCCCCCTTATAAAGGGGGAAGAGTGTCTATCCAACATAGAAACATTTATTGCACCCTAAAATCTACACATGCCAAATTTGGGTTCGTTTGCTTGATTAATTCTCGAGTTATGAAGAAATTTGTGTTTCATTTGTATGGCAGCCCCCCTTAGAGAGGGGGGAGGAGTGTTTATCCAACCTAGAAACATTTATTGTACCCTGAAACCTCCACAAGCCAAATTTGGGTTCGTTTGCTTGATTAATTTTCGAGTTATACTGAAATTTGTTTTTTTTGAGTCCATAAGAATAAGACAGATAGAAAGACAGAAAGACAGACAGACATCACTCCTTTTTCAAATATATACAGATTTATTTATTCAGTTATTTATTTATTTATTTATTTATTTATTGAACTCTGATTCATCTGACTTATGTGATCTTAATGAATAAATAAATCTGTCATATTATCTATCTTCTATCTATATATAGGGTTGGGGAAAAAGAAATGTCGTATTTCTGATCGAAATTTGACGCTTTATTTAACATACTTAAAATTATACAATTTACGTCAAATATGCGCCGTTTTGTTCGCAAACATGTTGCCATTTAGAAGGCAACTTCGACGATTGGCCTACAAATGAAACACAAATTTCTGTATTACTCGAGAATTAATCAAGCAATTAAAACCAAATTTGGCATGTAACGTAACGGAGGAACATGTTATTTACAAGTGGATGAAAAATCTTGCACGAGAATTGTGTCTGAAAATAATCTGATATTATAATGTCGAATTTCGGTAGAAGTACTGAAATTTTATACTAAAAATTAATTTTAAAGGGTAGATTAGATGATCAATCAATTAACAGTTCTGCGATTGGACGTATAAACGTGCGCTTATTAAGAAAACGTGGATGTGATAACGAAAAATAAATTTGAGCGGGACGAAGTGTCGAGAAAGCGAAAGCACGAAGAATCTCGCTATTCCCTTTACTTAAAAAATAATTATTCCGCTATCGCCCTTAATGACTCGTATCCTCGTAATTTTTCAATTAGTCTTTTTTTTAATTATTCATGAACACTTTTCCCCAAAAACTGCATAAACTTTTTAATTTTTATTTTATGCCAAAATTCCGGAGTGCCATGGCGGACCTAATTTGTTCTGAGAAATGCTAAGCGTACAAAAAGCTAAGTAGGGGAACCCGGGGCAAGAGTGCCACCTTAAGCTAATATGCGTTTTTGAATGCTCTTTTGTTATATTTTTTTCCATTTTTTGTGCTGGTTTGTTCATTTATACTCCTATTTAGGTGTATCTATGCATCAAATTGTTTAAAAGTTATGTTTACTATGAAAATGTTTCATTTACAAAAATGATGTTGTTGGCTTGTATTTTTCCAGTACGGGGCAACAGCCAATCTGCCAATCTTATTAAAATATAATTTTTGATGAAAAAGGCACTGTGAAATTCACGGTGGTTCCAAAGAATGCAAACTCAAGTTCTGGGGGCGTTCACGAAAACTGGTAAGCCAATCTTCTCCGGCCAATTTGGATGTTTTGTCGAATGAGTGATCTAAATTATTTCACTCTGCAATTTTATACCCTAGGTTCCGGATGTCGTGTATTGTCAGCCCATACAATAACTTTTGCATATTAAGGATGTGACTCACGGGTTGCTCCTCCTGTTGTTTAGAAAACACAGTCTATATTCCTTCGCAGCTCGTCACCATGATTGGCAGAATGTACGGCAACAACCATAGTTTCCATCTGCCACTGGTTTCGAAACGGAAGCCGTTCATATTTACGAACCATGACCACAACAAACACAACCACGATTACACTAAATATTTGCGTTTGACAGATCGAATTCGAGGTTACGACTATGGCATTTTTACCGCGGTAATAATGGCTCCTTTTGCACCGGAAGTTGAGAGATAACAAATTTATTTTTTATTGAAATAAATGTGTACGATTTAAATTAGTTCATACAGTAAGTTGAAGAAAAGTATTATTCTATTTGTATTTATGGGTGGAGTCATGCAAACGTATAGAAACTGAGGGTATTTCGCTAATTTGCGCCTGCTTGTTCTTATATAGATTGCAGTTGTAAGAAGCTCAGTTAGTATTTATCTTTTTTCCAATAAAAAATATTTATGGTTCTAGCTGATAATATGTGAGATATATGCAGTATCTGTATAAAACAAAGTTCTGTAGTTAAATAATTGTAAAAGATGGAAATAGGCAAAATAATCAGATGGGCACTCTTGCCCCGGGTTTTCCTAACGATAATCTTCTTCAGCAAATGAGGGAAGTAAATACAGATAAAAAACATTTTCATCGTGTGGAGCCGATCTGGCGTGGAGGTAACATCCATACTTCTCACGCTTAAGATCACGAGTTCAATTCTCACTACCGACATTCTTCCAAAATGGAAGGTAAAAGTGACGAACCAGCCAGAAGCGTTGAAAGTCACTATAATACAGAAAAAAAAAAAAAAATTTCATCGTGGTGCAAATATAGCATCGTGCCATACAGTGAGATCCAACGGGTTGTGATGCACAGAATATCGTTGCGGATAATTCGGATTCTGGGCCACTGCGGACAAAAATGATAACACGCAAATAATAGTATACCATACACAGTCACAACAAAATTTCGATAAGCAACAACAATATAGATAAATGCCGTGCTGGCAGCTATTGAATATACTCTTTTTCATGTCCCTCGAGAGGCATCTAAAAATATAATATTGGGATGAGATAAATAATTCATCATCCTTCTGATCCCTGGCTTGCGGAGCACGCGATAATAGCGCTTTCTATACACGAGCACAAAATACAGTGGGAGCCGGGTTGCAACACAGTGTGCATTGTATCAACAAGAAACCTAATAAACTGACGCGGTTTGCATTTGCCCAATTTACAATGAAAATTTCGGCGAAACCGGCGTATTTATCACCCGTCAGCAGCTTTGTATGAGCGCGTATATTAAGCGTTTACTTGCCAAAAGGGCTGTTCATTGATCGGGAAGCAGGTTTTACGTCAGGGTGGTCCTCTACTAGATTGACTTCGTTTCGTATAGTCTTGCTTGGTTCATTCTAGAAGAATAAGTTATTCCTTGCGAATATCCCATGAGACTGAAACAGTTCAGTTTAAAACTATACATTGAATTTCATGAGTGAAAATAGAAGAAACACCCAATCCCACCCCAATCAAGAAATAGGATATCTCAATGGCTTCACTAGAATCACGAAATTTTCACTGATATGGAGAGAATTTTGCACGTCGACATCGTCGTGCTGCTGTAACTGATTCTGTACCCGATTGTATAATCATGGAGTCCCGCGTTGTGAGCAAGTGATTGTACGCCTGGAAGATAACAGTTAATAGCGCGTTGTCACCGGTTGATTTGGTTTGATAACGTGCTCTCAAATACAAAACCCACCGTCAGAGGACATAAAACGGGAGCACTGAGGAAAGCTAGATTCTACAGATTATCATTTGTCACGTTCAACGTATAAATTTATACAATATAAGTCTGAAGAATCTCTTCTTTTGAACCCAAACCCAGTGTGACGATAAAAGTTTTTCAACGTGAAAAATCGAACTGCAGTCATGCATTTTACCATTGTATGTTGAACCCCCTGGAAGATCCCACAGGCATCAATGATCAAAATAGAACAATGGCTTCAAAAATCCGTGATAATGTGCTACGAGAGGGGGGGGGGGGAGAAGTTTGTGGAATTTTCCGATAGTTGGCTTCCATTGCGAATAGCGCATAAATAGCGCTACACTCATTAACGCCACTATAAACTCATTCGAAAAATGGCACCGTTTTCAGATTTGAGCACAGCTTAATACGCATAAC
Source organism: Toxorhynchites rutilus septentrionalis (assembly GCF_029784135.1). Taxonomy (NCBI): domain Eukaryota; kingdom Metazoa; phylum Arthropoda; class Insecta; order Diptera; family Culicidae; genus Toxorhynchites; species Toxorhynchites rutilus. The sequence goes on along the minus strand of NC_073745.1, from coordinate 195,560,769 downwards.
GACTGATAACGAGGGAGATTGCAAAAAAAAACAAAAGTGGAGAATTATAATTAGAAAGCATCAATATTTATACGATTGAAGCAAAAACATTGTTTTAATCAAAATATTGTTATATCGTCATGGAGCAATATTTGATCATAGATAAGTTTCCAAACTGTATATGTGGAGAATCATTGGTGAGCCATCAAAACACATGACTCAAGTTTCCGAACAGGCACATACAGTCAATCTCAAAATTAAGTATACACCTCGCGCTGGTTTGTTATTTTGTTATTTTTGAGTTTTTCGGGGTTAAAAAGTAAATAACTAAATGCGACTTATATTCATCGTAAAATCGATCCATTTTACTCGCATGTAGTGATAAGAAAAAATTAAAATGGTCACATTTCTACTTCATATTTGAAATACAAACAAAGAATCTCCAATTAAGATGTGGGAAAATTAATGTACAGTTCGAGTTTTTTTTTAAAGAAAATTAACATCATTTAAGAAATGTTAACAGATAACATAAATCAATTCCCCTGGTATTTGGAATGGCCCCCTTTTGGCGTCCAGTACTTCTTGCAAACGCCGAGGCGAGATTTCTAGTTACTGTAGACGGATGTGTCTCCGTAACCGTCGTTTTGAGTTCCGCTTCATTCACTGGATTTTTATTCTTCAGATGGTTCTTGATTTCCCACCATAGATACTCAATAGTGTTCAAGTCCGTTGAATGTGGAGGTTTTTTGAGTTGATTGGGTAATTATAGAGCAGGCATATCACAATGAAGTCAGTTTGCTTCGGGTCAGTATTCTGTTGAAAGTAGTTATCACGATGGAGACACAATTTCTGAACGGGAGACTGCAGGTTACGTTACAGGAAGATCAATTAAGCCATTTCGTCCATCACCGAATCGATAAACTCCATAGTTCCAATACCAGAAGAGGCCAATATACCATACATCAACTGACTACCGCCGCCGTGTTTTACTGTGGTAACCAAATGCTGAACCTGAAGCATCGATCCTGGTTTCTTCCGCGCCATCTGTCTTCCATCCGAATCAAAGAGATTGGTTTTCGGCTCATCCGTATAAAATACCGTGTTCCAGAAATCCTTAGGTCTGTTTACATATGCCTTAGCAAACTGTAGTATTTTTTTTTCAAATTCACCTTTTAGATGAAATACTTTTCACAGTCAGCATGACCTCTCAGATTGTTCCTGTATGCTGCTCTCCGGACAGTCAATTTAGGAATGTTTGTTTTGGGGTTCTTTCGCAATGTTCGCACAATTACCCGTTCATCATCAGAAGATAGGATCCGTTTGCGTCCTCTACCCGGGAGATTTTTCATGGTTCCTTCGTAAATCCATTTGTTCATGATTTTCTTTACTGTAGAGTGGGTTTTTCCGACAGCAGTTGCTATTTCCCGCAATGTCTTACTTATTATCATTGTACGTATAACAATATCTATTTTTTTCCTCTTACTTACCATTTTTGTAAAAACTTTTTCAAACATCTACAAAAAACAAAAACCAACACTGCCCAAGCAGTGGTTTGGTGTTGACGTCAAAAGCTGACGAAAAAAAGTATGCTAATTCACAGAGATCCTACTAAAAAGGTTAATTTGTTTGGAGAAATTTAAGGTGTACACTCAATTTTGCGATAGACTGTAGATGACAGCACCGTTGACAAACTCAAACGAGAACAGCATCTAGCAAATTCTAATGATGATCTAACGTTTAGTTTACAAGTTACAGTGGTTTAAGTGAAACGACTCTTGTAAATTCCGAAACAATATGGGGTCACTTAAACTTCGAATAATAATAATCTCAACGACGTTTTCGTTATAGTCATATTCAAAAATTTGATATCAGTTATATATTTACCTTTGAAACAATAGAAAGAGAACATTCGTAAAGAATGTATTAAGGGAAAGTGCACCGTTGATGTAAATATTTATTTTGTCATACCTGAAATGAGAAGAAAAAACATTGACTATTATTCATGAGTTATCAAAAAAAACTATTCATTCACAGCAATTTTTAGTTGCATATTACACCGGGATTCATAGCAAAAAATATTGACCATAACATACAAATTGAATTTCTATTTTTCGAAGGAAACTTGTTTCACCTCTACAAATCCCAACAGCTTTAGACGAGTTTGGACCTAACCCATGTTCTAACGCTCACATCTTCTTGCGTCAGTTTTATTAGTAGTACTTAGTTGAGATTCCTCTGCCGAACTATTGTGGCAAGCTCTAGAACACGCGTGACCACGGTGCAAATCGAAAGAAATTTCTTTGACGAAAAATCACCCGGCCTGAACGAGAATCGAACCGATGGTGATGGACATACGTAAAGGAAAAAAAATATAATGGGTGGCGTCCAGGACACGGCTGTGAAGGATTACGAATTAATTTCATTCAATCCGCGTGTTTATCACTTTGGGGATTATATTGGAACGCATCGAAATTTCAGAAATATTTTTCTTAGTAGAGAGGGGGCGGGGCATCTTTTCATCGGATCTCAACCTCGGGTATGAAACTTTTTTTTTAAATATCAAAATTGTTGCGGTGTGACATTTTTCATTCAAAAAGCTATGGGTGGATTGAACCATACATGATACCGCTAGGGTACCGATTACTATATATTTAATACTGATTAGGGTGGCCCTATGTAGAAAAATATTTTGATCCCAAATGTCTTCAAATTGCACGAAACGTCGAGATCTTCTGTCATCTCGAAAAAACAATTTTGTCAAGAATCGACATTCTGGGACTTGATCATTTATAATTTTTCAATCACCCATGGGGAGAGTGCATGAAATCGGGGTTTTAAAAAAAAATTGAGCCTTGTTGCATGGTTGCATGGAACGACGATTTTTGACGAAATTTTTTTTTCGAGATAACAGTAAATCTCGACGTTTTCCCCATGAGTGATTCTTCGATTTTCGCAATTAAAAATAGGGAATTGGGGTCAAAATTTAAGGTTATATGTATGGTATAAAGTCAAATTTTTGAAAAAAATATCCAGATCTTTTTTTCTGCATAGAGCCACCCTATTTGGTATTAAATGTATGGTTATCGGTATCCTACCGGTATCATATATAGTTTACAACCTATTCTCATACCTACCAAGTATTTTGAGTATAATTTCATCAAAACCGGTCGAGCCGTTTCGGAGGAGTTCGGTAACAAACACCGTGACACGAGATTTTTATATAGATAGATTTAACAAAATTAACACGTTGTGCGATGCTAAAACGATCCATATTGTAAAATGGCAGTCGATAACTAACGATATGACGCTTTGGTTGACACGTCAAACGGTTGTCAGCGCAGGGCTGTATACTTTCGGAAGCCCGAAATGGAAAACCCTGTACAAATGATAAAGTAAACAAATGTCAAAAGTACGCTTGCGGAAGATTTACACATAAAAAGATTTCCACTCTACTTTGTAAAAAAAAGTACAAATAATAATGCATAATTTTTTTCCAAGTGAAATATTTTTCATTGTCGATATTTACTAATAACTGGTCATATAACTGTAAACAATATGAAAAGTATTGAAAATCAACTTAAACCCTATTTTTTACATATTATTTATTCTTTCGCAAAGCAGTCATTTTGACTGCTTTTGGGAAATCAGGGTGTATACAGTTATACCTCGATATAAGGCAACTTTTCTTTTTTTCTCGTTACGTTTTATATCGAAGCATAAAAAATCTTTTGTTTCTTTTTTGGATGATGCTTGATGCAAAACTGTTTTAGGTTATTCAAGAATGCGCAAAAACTAATTTTTAATCACCCAGCAGTATTTATGAACCT